>NW_007727259.1:206296-226761 GCF_000696425.1 Galeopterus variegatus
AATTTCCCCCTGAGTTCTGCCTTTGCTGTATCCCACAAGTTTTGGTATGATGTATCATCATTTTCATTAGTTTCAATAAATTTTTTTAATTCCTGCTTGATTTCTTCTTGGACTCATGTATTGTTAAGTAGAATGTTGTTTAATTTCCATGTGTTTGTATACTTTTCAGGGTTTTGTTTATTATTGATTTCTAGTTTTAATCCATTGTGGTCTGAGAAAATACATGGGATAATTCCAATTTTTTTGAATTTGTTGAGACTTGATTTGTGTCCTAATATGTGATCTATCCTGGAGAATGATCCATGTGCTGATGAGAAGAATGAATATTCTGAGGTTGTTGGATGGAATGTTCTGTAGATATCTGCCAAGTCCAATTGGTCTAGAGTATTGTTTAGATCTTGTGTTTCTCTGCTGATTCTTTGCCTAGATTATCTATCCAATATTGACAGTGTGGTGTTCAGGTCCCCTGCTATTATGGTATTAGTGTCTATTTCCTTCTTTAGGTCTAATAGAGTCTGTTTTATAAATCTGGCTGCTCCAACATTGGGTGCGTATATATTTGTGATTATTATGTCTTCTTGATGGATCAATCCTTTTATCATTATGTAGTGTCCCTCATTGTCTCTTTTTATGGTTTTTAAAGTCTATTTTATCAGATATAAGAATAGCTACTCCAGCTCGTTTTTCTTTTTTGTTTGCATGGTACATATTTTTCCATCCTTTCACTCTTAGTCTATGTGAGTCTTTATGGGTGAGGTGGGTCTCTTGAAGGCAGCATATAGTTGGGTCCTCCCTTTTTTTTTTTTTCCTTTTTGTCTTTTTTCGTGACCGGCAATGGATCGCAACCCTCAGTGGCGCGCCTGTACCAGACCGGGACCGGCAACGGGATCGCAACCCACGGTGTTGCTCCCACACCTCGCTCAGCCAGTGAGCGGCGGGTCTGTATATGGGATCCGAACCCTCGGCGGGAGCGCCGCCGCACTTCCCAAGCAGTGCATTGTAGCAGTGCGCCACCGGGCCGGCCCTGGGTCCTCCTTTTTAATCCAGTCAGCCAGTCTGTGTCTTGACAAGAAGCTTTCTAAAGTGATGGAAGTGCTCTACATCTTGACTGGGGTGGTGGGTAAATGGCTGTATACTTTTGTCAGTACTCAAACTTTACACTTAATATGTGTACATTTCACTATGTAAATTAAACCTCAAAAGTTTATTTAAAAATAAGAATTATTATATAGCATCCTCATCTATTAATGTGAAATAGTAGTCCATCACTGGTTGAAACATAACCCCTATTCTACTTTTAGATTACTCCAAATTTTTTTGCTGTTATGAACAACGTTGTTATGAAGCTTGCAGTAGATGAATCTGTACACATCTGCAGCATTAAACTATTTAAAGAATAAAATACATGCTTTTTCTTTCACTTCCCATATCTTTGTGGAAAACAAGCTTAACCTTGGATACTTCCAAGTCTTACAAGCTTATTTCATAGAAGTAATGAAGAGAAAATTAAGCCAGAGCTAGTTATACCCCTATTATTGCTTTGGCTTTTTTCCTATTTCCTATAAACAACAGGACACATATTTCATGCCTATATAGTTAAGAACCTCAGCCAAAAAAAAAAAAAAAAAAAATCTCAGCAACAGATGATTATAAAATTAAGCCAGTAGCAGCCTCTCTCTCGAGCTTATCAAAGCCATAATATAAGGGATAAGAGACAAATTCACCAAAAGCTGCATTAATACCATCATATTGCATTGCAAATATAATTCTTGGGAGGCCTAATTCTACTTATTAGATTTTTAAGCATTTAAAACTGCAAACCATTTTCTTCTGATAGAGTATTTGAAAAGCCAAATATCTATATTTGGGAAAACTTTAAAGACATTGAAGTGCATCAAGCATATGGGCTATATACCTCTTAAAAAATATATATATATTTTTTTCGTGTCCGGCAACGGACCGCAACCCTCACTGTCGCGCCCGTACCGGACCGGGACCGGCAACGGGATCGCAACCCTCGGTGCCACGCCCACCCCTCGCTCAGCCAGTGAGTGGGAACCGGTCTGTATGTGGGATCCGAACCCTCGGCAGGACCGCGCTCCCAAGCGGCGCACTGTAGCAGTGCGCCACCGGGCCGGCCCTTAAAAAATATTTATGAAGGGCCAGCCCGGTGGTGCACTGGATAGTGCGCCACTTGGGAAGCGCGGTGGCGCTCCCGCCCGAGGGTTCGGATCCCACATACAGACCAGTTCCCGCTCACTGGCTGAGCGAGGCGCGGGAGCAACACCGAGGGTTGCAATCCCGTTGCCGGTCCCCGGTCCGGTACAGGGGCAACACTGAGGGTTGCGATCCGTTGCCAGACACGGAAAAAAGACAAAAAAAAAAAAAAAAAAAAATTTATGAAGACTATCTGCAAACATGAAAAAGTTCTTATGTTAAATGCAAAAAACAAAGGCTATAAATTGTTTTTTGCATTTAAAATAAAAATATTGTCCATTGTTATTATAAACGTGTAAAATATTTTTGTTCATAAGAAAGGCATGATATGTAAAATACAAAAATAGTTAAGTTAACATGACTGGAACTGTGGGTAATTTTAAAACCTTAACACAGCTGTTATATCATTTTCTCAACTGTACAGAGCTTTTTACTTTTTTTTCTACAGAGCTTTTTAAACAAACTCCCTACCTTCTTCACAATACATCTTCTTGGAAATTAGGTGAAGAACTCTCAAGTTAGAGAAAAACAGACCTCTGGCACATGAGAAGAGAGACTTTTTTTTGACTTTTCACTGGTTCACTGCCCAGCTGTTCCATACAGCTATCCTAGACTGTAAGAACAAGAAACACCTCTACTGAAATGTGAAGATCCATCCTTCCTAATTTTTGCAGTTATATCATCTGACTGGCTTAGACTGGATTTTTTTTTTTGGCGGCTGGCCAGTATGGGGATCCAAACCTGTGACCCTGGTGATATAAGGCTGTGCTCTAACCAACTGGCCAGCCCAAGATTGGTTTCTTTTCATGTAACTCTGCCTCCTTGTTCTCTTAGTTAGGCAAACAGGTCAGAGAATAATCTTACTGTCTTAGCAATCATGCTGTACTTCGCCCTTAAACTCTTGTGATATGAGATTCAGACATACATACGCGATTACCATAGCCAATGGAGGTGAAGTTTGAACAGGTCTAAACAAAACTGTTATTCTGAACCACTAAATATCAAGAACTCTTTGGATTGTTGTTTCAGAAATAATAACATTTTGCATCTTACATCTTAGAACATCTAATTTATTGATGGGATGGGAAAGCAAAACTGGAAAGAGTAAACGTCCAAAGGTTTCTAAAATGTTTAAGCTTTTTCTTATAAACAGTTAAATCTGGCCAACAATTTTATAAGTACAAAATTATTATCTCAATTAGTTTTAGTGTCAATTTATATCATCTGGGATATAAGATGATGGCTTTGTAAATAGGCAAAATCCTTTTGGAAAGAATTTCACTGGTAATATGCATCTAAAGTCATAAAAATGTTCACGTATTGTTTCAACTCATAATTGTATTAGGAGAATTTATCCTAAGGAAATCACCAAAACATGAGCTCCATAAGGGCAAGAACTTTACTGCTGGCATGCAGAAGACTCTCAAATATTTGTTGAAAGAATAAATGAAATAATGCTAAACACAAAAAGTTAAGCACAAACATTTGTTACTATTTAGATCGTTTCCAAATTTCTGTTCTTCTAAAAAGTCATCAATAGGGGAATGAAAGGTCAAGAAAATTATAGCACAAAAATCTGACAAACTATAAAACAATCATTTAAAACTGTAAACATGAAAAACAAAATAATCTAGAAATATATTTGTGCCGATACTATGTTAAAAAGTGAATTACAAAAACGCAAATCTATAAAACTTTTAAAAGATAATATAGGAAAAACTCTAGGTGAGTTTGGGTTTGACAATGAGATTTTAGATACAACACCAAAAGCATGATCCATGAAAGAAAAAATTGCTAAGTTGAACCTTAATAAAACCAAAAACTTCTGCTCTGCAAAAGATACTGTTAAGACAATGAGAAAGCAAGCCACAAACGAGGAGAAAATATTTGCAAAACACAAATCTGATAAAGTACTCATCTCCAATATATGTGAAGAACTCTTAAAACTCAACAATAAGAAAAAAATCCAATTTTAAAATGGGCAAAATATCTGGATGGACACCTCACCAAAGAAGATAACACAGAGAGCAAATTAGCATATGGAAAGATGCTCACATCATTCACCATCAGGGAACTGCAAATCAAAACAAGATGCCACTACACACCTATCAGAATGCCTAAAATCTAAAAAACTGGTAACACCAAATACCAAATGCTGGTAAGGATGTGGAGCAATAGCAACTCTCATTCATCACTGGTCGAAATACAAAATGGTACAGTCACTTTGGAAGACAGTTTGACAGCTTCTTACACAGTCTTACCACAAGATCTAGCGACCACACCCTAAGTATTTACCCAATCAAGTTGAAACTTACATCCACACAAAAATCTCCACATAAACGTTTATAGCAGTTTTATTCATAATTGCTAAAAACTGAAATAACCAAGATGTCCTTCAATAGGTGAACAGATAAACCAACTGTGAAACATCCATGCAACTGAGTAAAGAAACGAGTTATCAAGCCACGAAAAGACATGGAGTAAACTTAAGTGCAAATTGCTAAGGGAAAGAAGCCAGTCTGAAAAGGCTACACATACTGTATCATTCCAATTATATAACATTCCAGAAAAGGCAAAGATCAGTGGTTACCAGGGGTTTGAGGGTAGGGAGAAGGATGAATAGATGAAATACCAGGGATTGTTAGGGCAGTGAAAGTATTCTGTATGATACTGTAATGGTGCATACATGACATAACGCATTTGTCAAAACTTATAGAACTTTACAACACAAAGAATGAATCTTAATATAGGCAAATTTTTAAAAAATCAGAAAGTTGTAGGAATCCCAGACTGTGACAAGAGAATCTAACTGTATTTCTGAGTGTATTTTAAACAGCCTCACTATGAGGGTAGAGGAAAAGAAATGTACCTAAGTAACTGGAAATGAATGGAATCTATAAGACTAAGGGCAAAAAGGACTGCTCAGGGCTGGCTTAGTTAGCTCAGTTCATTAGAGAGCAGTTTTGATAACACCAAGGTCAAGCATTTGGATCCCATACTAGCCAGCGGCAGAGAAACAAAAAATAAACAAAAAGGAATGCTCATAAGTACTGTACTCCAGTCAATAAAGTTGTTTTCCACGGGGTTACAGGTTAACAATTCTGATGTTACTGTACATATATACTGGAATTGACAATTAAGTAAATGGATGGCGAATGGGGGGTGGCCAAGTTTCTCACTGTTGGAATGGAAATTTACAGATCTGCAAGGGGAGGAGACTATAACAATCCATGTGGTAATGGGGAAGAGATGGAGAATCAGTAAGAATACTGTTTAACTTAATATATGTACAAATGGTTACATATAGAAGTGTTTATAGATATGTATATATACAGGGGTTAACACACACATATATTTCTTTGCTCTGTCAGCTGAGTGGCCTAAAAGAAACCACACCCTAGTAGCAACAACCACACCTAGTGCCCAGATCTTCGTTTCTAATACCATTTTCCAATAAAAGGAACCAGAGACCCTTGGAGAAATGGCTGATTGTAGGACTGGGGCAGGAAATCTTCAAGATAAGGCTGGAGCATTTTGTAGTGCTAGAAAATAAGGAAGTACTCAAAAACAAAACAACACACATTAATGGGGTTATGCCAAAAGGGCACAGGAGCCAACTGAGAGAGCTACTAATGGCCAAAGCAGGAATTACTGGAGCAACAAAATAAACAGAATAAGATTATAACTCAAAGTATAAAGTAAATAAATTAAATAAATAAACCCATGAGCCCATGCTGATATAAATAAATTAACAAATGGGGTAGAAGAGACAATCTCCTGTCCAGAAGAATTCCAAATAAATTATATAGATATTCCATCTTAAAGAAGAGAGAGCGTAAGTGTGGACTGCACATGACTACTATTCAAAGAGTACACTACGAAAACGGGGGTGGTGGCTGTATAACTTTACAGTGGAGAAACCTGACAAACACTACTTCAGCCAAAGGATCAAGATCAACATCAATAGTCATAATCATGGTGATAGCATATAATCTTGTTATGAAGTGATAAAAATGGTACTTTACCTCTATGATCTTCATTCTTAAAAACTCATAACCCCAGTCTAATCATAAAAAAAAAAAAATCATGGGCTGGCCCAGTGGCGCACTGTAGCAGTGCGCCGCTTGGGAGCACGGCTGCGCTCCCGCCGAGGGTTCAGATCCCACATACAGACCGGTTCCCGCTCACTGGCTGAGCGAGGTGCGGGCGCAGCACCGAGGGTTGCGATCCCGTTGCCGGTCCCGGTCCGGTACGGGCGCGACACTGAGGGTTGCGATCCATTGCCAGACACGAAAAAAGACAAAAAGGAAAAAAAAAAAAGTGCATTCTCAGGGGCCAGTGTGTGGCTCACTCGGGAGAGTGTGGTGCTGATAACCAAGGCCACGGGTTCGGATCCCGTATAGGGATGGCTGGTTTGCTCACTGGGTGAGCATGGTACTGACAACACCAAGCCAAGGGTTAAGATCCACTCACCGGTCATCTTTTAAGTAAAAAAAAATAAATAAATATTTTTAAAAAATCAGACAAATTGTAATAGGCAGGCATTCTACGATATACTTGACCAGAATTTCTCAAAACTGTCAAGATTGTTAAAAACATGGAAAGACTAAGAAACTACTACAGCCAAAAGACATCTATATAGAGATGTGACAGCTAAATGTAAGGTGGTATCTCAGGATCCTGGGACAGAAAAAGACATTAAGTAAAAACTAACGAAATCTGAATAAACTATGGACTTTAATGAATAAAATGAGGATACTTCAAAAAGTTCATGGAAAGATTTGTATTTTACCTTTTAATTCTACTTTTCCAAGAACTTTGTGAAGTGCTCTTCTAATGTATCAACATTGATTAGTTAATTTTAACAAATGTATCATACTATGTAACAGGGGAAACTGTATGCCAAGGGTGGAAGAGGGGGATATATGGAACTGTCTATACCATTTGCTCAATTTTTCTTTAAATCTAAAACTGTTCTAGAAAATAAAGATTATTAATTTTTTAAAAGCAAACTACAAATTGTATATAACAGTATGATTCAAATTTCATAAAAAAATGTATAAATACAAGACAGCCAAAATACCAAAAAGTTAGGAAAAGATTATGGGTGATTTTTTTTAATCTATTCCATAATATCCAAATTTCTGTAACATATTTATAATTACTTTTATAATTTAGAAAAAAATTTTTAAAATTCAGAATGAGAAGTATCTAAAAAAAAAAAATCAAAGTTTATCTAACATCTGTTGTCAAACACTAATTTCCCCAGTCAGAAGACTAGGACTCGGGCCGGCCTGTGGCTCACTCGGGAGAGTGTGGTGCTGATAACACCAAGGCCATGGGTTTGGATCCCATATAGGGATGGCCTGTTAGCTCACTGGGTGAGCATGGTGCTGACAACACCAAGTCAAGGGTTAAGATCCCCTTACCAGTCATCTTTTAAAAAAAAAAAGAAGACTAGGACTCTGTTACTATCGCTTTAGAGAACAGTTCAATAACAAGATAGAGTCAGATATTCCATTTTCTGCTATAAAAATAAAACCAAGATCTGAAATCTTCAAACCACAAAAATGCCATAGCTTTAAAAAATTAAATGGCATTTTTTTCCACTTAGAAAGCTAGACTCAGGCTGGCTCGTGGCTCACTCGGTAGAGTGTGGTGCTGATAACACCAAGGCCACGGGTTCGGATCCTATATAGGGATGGCCGGTTTGCTCACTGGCTGAGCGTGGTGCTGACAACACCAAGCCAAGGGTTGAGATCCCCTTACCAGTCATCTTTTAAAAAAAAAAAAAAAGAAAAGAAAAAGAAAGCTAGACTCATGAAACAATTTCACTGATTGTCAGTTATCCCTGTTTCTTCCCTGCCCACCAATCAAAAAAACGAAAACAAAATAAAACTAAAATTACCTTGCCTCCCTTCAGTCATGAGTTAATGTAACTACTGTCCAGCCTAAGCAACTACCTAAATACTACTGAGCAGAAAACTACATGAAAGTTATAAGGTCCCAAAATTACAATTAGTTTTGGTTTTTTTATTTTTAATTTTTAAGGCCATTGACATGAAATTTTCAATGCAATAATTGTTTTAATGCAATAGTTATGACAGATTCTTGTTTGCTAAGAAAAAAGAATATAAAAGTAAAGTGTCTTGAGTTCCAGTCAAGATAGCAGAATAGATGGTTCCCAGTGTCACTGTCTCCCACAAATCAACCAATTTACAACTATAAAAATGTAATATCAGCCAAGTTGGGGCCGCTGGAGCTCAGGGGAAGAGGAGGAAAGACCTATGGAGTTCATGAAGGTGGGAGAAACCATGATGAGAGAAAGAAAAAACTGCTCTGAATGTTTTGGGCCTGTAGCCGCTTTAAGGCTCAAGCTGCTGAGTGCATGGAGTAGGAACCAACAGAAACCGCAGCTGTGCCCTTCAGATGGAGTTACTTGGAGGCGGCAGGGGAGGAGAGGGCCTTGGTGGCCCCCAGGACAGCAAGACCACTAATAGGGTTTCTGTGGACCCATGCAGGAGCGAGGAGCCAGAACAACTGGAAAAAGCCATTCAGAGGCCAATGAGTCATCTCAAGGGACTGGGTCAGGGCCCATCCCATGGGAAGTATTTGGAGCATGGGTGGAGGGGGAGACAGGCCCACAAGGAGGACACTGGGACACAGCAAGGACAGCCAATCTGCCCCCAATCAGCGCAGGACCACTCAGAGGAGACTGGTTGGGAATGCAGAATTGCATGGGGTGCAGCTTGATGAAAAAACAGGCCCAGATCAGAATTTCTACACAACACAGATCCACCGGGTCTCTGGAGAGCCAGAAGTACCTAAGGTCAACCATTAAACCCTGAGCTGCACAAAAAGCCTTCCCTAGGGAAAGAGCAGCAAAGCAGCAATTTCCCTCAACCACACAGCTCAAGTCCCAGTTCCCACAGGAAGTTCTCCCGTTTTAGAAGCAAGCAAAGGACAAAAAATTAGTTAGGGCCCAGTCACACCAACAGCACCTTGGGGCCTGCCTGGGAACCGAGTCTTGGAGCCAGGGACTGGACCCCTCTCCCACATCCAGCCACACCACGCCAGCGCCTTGGGACCCGCCCAGGGACCTGGGGCATGGAGAAGGGGACTGGACCCGCTTCCCACAACCAGGCACACTGCACCTGCCCAGGGACCAGAGGCATGGAGAAGGGGACAAGACACCCCCCACAACCAGGCACACCACCAGCACCAAGGAGCATGCCAAAAACATCACCCCCATGTGAGTGGCCCACTACAGCCACCACAATAACCATGGCTGCTGCAAAAGCAGCTAGACACCACATATGGTCTGCCAACCACTGGAGTGTGTTGACACAAGGAGAGTCACCAGCAGAGATAAAGAAGAGGATGTCTCTCTCCACAAAGCCCATTTCAGAGTGACAGAAGCAGCATCTGCTCTATAATACTGGGGGACCTGATCACATCTCTCAGCATTGGACAGATCATCCAGGCAACAAATTAACAGAGTAACCATCATTCTTTCAGAAGGAGAGAAAAAATCTAGGGTAATTACAGGGTGGAGGGGGGAAAGAGTAGGAGAAGGGGAGAAATTGGACAAGGGGCATAAAGAATAGCTATGATTTGTAACAATATATATGTTAGTAATATTGATTTGATCAACATTATCTCAATGCTCAACCCCAAAAATATGTATAATCAATTTTGATTCAATAAACGAAATTTTTTTAAAAAAGTAAAGTGTCTTGTCTCAAATATGATCAAAAATAGAAACAGACTGCTATAAATTGGATGCCCTCCCAACTTCATTGAGGCTTAATCCCTACTGTAACTGTTGAGGGTGAGAAATCCTATTATGATAATTGAAAGGTAGGCCTTAGAAAGGAGATTAGATTGTAGGACCCTGCCGTAGTGAATGGATTAATAATGGTGGTCAGGGGCATGGTTCTGAGGGCGTTAAAAGGAAAGCACGTAGAGTTTTTTCTCTCTCTGCTCCACCATTTTTGCCATGTGATACTCTGCCATTACTGTTGCCACCACCAAGCCTTTACTTCCCAGCCTCAGAAATCTAAGCAATAATTTCGTTTTCTTTATAAAATACCCAGTTCTGTGCATTTTGTTATAAGCAACAGAAACGGACTAATACACAAACACCTCATCTTAAACTAATTAGGTCTCATCTTTGGTAAATAAGAGGGAAAACAAACAAATGTTAACTACATATAGACCAAACTGAACAGATTTCCAGCATTCTGTGAAGAACCCTACCTCACAAATCCTTTGGTGCCTTCTCTAAATATCAAAAGCAAGATTCAATCTTTATACCAGTATTCTTTCTTTTTCCCTCTCTACTCTACAGCCTCCTAATATACCAATATTTTTAAAGCACGTACATTCAGAAATCTAACACTGGGCAAAAGAGAGTATTAATAACAATAAAGTTTGGCCCTGGAAAAGATGAGAAATTGAGAACTGTGTCAATCTATTTTCCCAAAAAGGGAAAATAGAATAACTTGTTCAATAATCTGCTTATTATCATTGAAGTTTTTACCTTTGGCTGGGTGTTCTATTCACAAAGATTGTTCTTAGTTTTAGTACATTTTCCTGAGGCAGGAAAAGTACAAAAAGACTCATCTGTTCGTCATCTTCAATACCCCCAAGTTAGAACTAACAAGGGTTATTATGTGAAAAGGAGTGACAGATTCCTCAAAACTTCTAATGTCAGGGCCGGCCTGTGGCTCACTCGGGAGAGTGCGGTGCTGATAACACCAAGGCCATGGGTTCAGATCCCATATAGGGATGGCCGGTTTGCTCACTGGGTGAGCGTGGTGCTGACAACACCAAGTCAAGGGTTAAGATCCCCTTACCGGTCATCTTTAAAAAAAAAAAAAAACAACTTCTAATGTCAAGGCAATCAGTATACCAATATAATCTATTCAGGTAGATTTATTTCTGAATAAATGAATTATGTTTGTGATGAGAAAAAAAGTATAATAAAGTTTAAGGCTATGAGGTACTTAAAAAACAAATATAAAAACAAAAGTATAATAAAAGTAAAAACAAAAGTATAATAAAGCTTAATTAAGGCTATAAGGTATTTTTTTTTTCCTTTTTGTCTTTTTTACTGACCGGTAACGGGATCGCAACCCTCGGTGTTGCGCCCGCACCGGGGACCGGCAACGGGATCGCAACCCTCAGTGTTGCGTCCGTACCTTGCTCAACCAGTGAGTGGGAACCGGTCTCCACATGGGATCCGAACCCTCGGCGAGAGCGGCGCACTCTCCAGTGCGCCACCGGGCCGGCCCAAGGCTATAAGTTATTTTAAAAATAAATATAAAAATATAATCAAGCTACTCAGAAAAAAAGTTCATTTTTTATCTGATAATTAAAGCCAACGTAACCACTCCTCACCAAGAACAAAAACAAACTCATTCATTTCCTTCCTGGTAGAATACAAAATTCCAGTCTTAGAATTTTTTTTTTTTTTTTTTTAAAGATGACCGGTAGGGCTGAGCCCTTGGCGCACTCCCGCCGCGGGTTCAGATCCTATATAGGGATGACCGGTGCGCTCACAGCACTCACTGGCTGAGCGCGGTGAGGCCGGTCTCAAAAAGGACAAAAAAAAAAGATGACCGGTAAGGGAACCCTTGACTTGGTGTTGTCATCACCACGCTCACCCAGTGAGCAAACCGGCCATCCCTATATGGGATCCGAACCTGTGGCCTTGGTGTTATCAGTACCACACTCTCCCAAGTGAGCCACAGGCCAGCCCCAAGAATTTTAAAACAGCTTTATATAGTAAGATTATTAAGGCTACAAGCCTGTGTTTCAGTTTGCCAAGACACACCTAGTTTACAACTGTTGTGCTGGCATAATTAACAGGGTCCCTTTCATTCTTAAAAGTGTCCTGGTTTGGATGATAAACTACATGGTCCTCCTAGTTTCAGTACATTTTGCCTCTGGAGACTCTTGTTAAAATGCACATGGTCCCTGGCACTTGCATTTACTAGTTGAGATAACTGAGGGCTGAAAAATATTTAGGAGACTTGGAGGATTTGCTTTAGGTTTGTTCATGGGAGGGGTGCGGGTTAGAGAGAGATTTCAAGTCGACCTGGCTTAGAAAATACCTGAGGCTTGGGCCGGCCCGGTGGCGCACTGGATAGTGCGCCGCTTGGGAAGCACGGCGGCGCTCCCGCCCGAGGGTTCGGATCCCACATACAGACCGGTTCCCGCTCACTGGCTGAGCGAGGCGCGGGAGCGACGCCGAGGGTTGCGATCCCGTTGCCGGTCCCCAGTCCGGTATGGGGGCAACACTGAGGGTTGCGATCCGTTGCCGGACACGGAAAAAGACAAAAAGACAAAAAAAAAAAAAAAATACCTGAGGCTTCTATACTCACCGCCCGACCCCCCTGCCTAGCACCACCACCACCACCAACCCCTGTCTGGTCAGGTGCCATCTTCTCTGTTTTCTTACCTTCCCTGGGTTTACTCCAGGATTGCAATTGTTGATCTGCCAGATTCCCCACCAGATCCTAAATTTCCTAAGGGTATGGACTACATATTATTTATTCAGCATTCTATCCCCATTATCTAATCCTATGTTTGTCACATACTAAGCACTCATTAAAATGTTTTCCTGAATAGATTTTTTTTTTAAATTAAGGCTGACACACAAACTAATGTTTTTCCTTCCTGCACCTCTATAATTTCATTGCTTATTTTTAACTTTTACACTGTTTTCACTGTTTGAAGGGAAGTACTAAAAATATTGTGCATGCTGTACATTTCTTAAACTTTAGTATTAGCTATTATTTGGCTTTCTATTATATAGAAATAATACTGAAGATTAGAATATGGCATTCAATTATGTAAGCAATTTCAAAATGAGGTTGTTTTCTTTCACTCAAATGTGCTGAAAATAAAAGTAACTAATTGTTTTTATTTATCTGTAAACATAAACACTGATAGCAAAGGAGGTAATGAGAAGAAATAAGAAATAAACATGTTGACATTTAAAAGCAAACCTTTATTTCATGTAAACTCTGGGAATAATCAATGTAATTACATGGTTTCCGCTCATGAAAACTAAATGCACCACACTTAGTATGAGAAAATTTAAGCACAATGCCTTTACTCGTATGTGAGAAGCTAAAGAATGACCAAGATTTCTTTATTCAATTTTTGTCTTTAAAAACTTGACCAGCATATAGCAACTCTATGGTTCTATTCAAATGAAAGGCTGGATGTGACAATGGGTTAGTTCTTCACATTGTAGGACAGTAAATGTTAGAAATGGGAAAGGAAGTTATTAATAGCCACGATGGTTTCCCTAACCTGACTAACTCATTTCCCTCCTATGTACACTATTTCTGAGGACCCCTCAACTCATTTATTCACCAGCAAAACAAACACAACCAGTCCTAATTCATTTCCCAACACCAACTTAGAGTTTTTAGATCTGCTACATTTTGAATCACTGACTACATGGCCAACTTAAATGCAACCCCCGTATGTTTTTAATTCAGTGTACTGACCACAGTGAAAGTTAATTAAAGGATAAAATCTACTTGCTTTATCAACAACCTTTGCAAGTCAGATGAGTTATCAGAAAAGGAATCTTACTTTTTTTAAGTTCTACTTCACTACTGTTTCTGAATTCCTATATAATGTGATTAAAAGTATGATTCTTCCTGTGATTTTTTGAGTCTGTCCTGGGGCCAAACCTACACCCTTCCTGGATCCCAACTACCTATCTCCTAAATATGTAATTTGACCCAAGAGAAACTGTACATGAATGTGAATAGTGTAAATCTATCACTACTACTGAAAAAACAGCTCAAAATACCTCCATTTATAAAAGATAGCCTTTAAAAATTAATAACAAGAGATATTTGTAAAGGGATATGGCCCTTTAACAACAAATATCATCTTTTAACCCAAATTAAATTTGCACAATTACTTTTGGAAGTTGAGTAACAAAGACTACAGTTTCTATAAGTCCGTAGTCTATTTCAACATATTGAAAAAGAAAAAAGGTACAGTAGGACCTCTTTCAAATCAGCAATATAAAAGATAACTTGGTAGGACAGGGAAATCTAAAATAACCTATCAGCACTTAACTCACAAAGACAACTTTAGTGTCACATTTCCTTGGATTCAAAACACCAAGTAGAGAGAATAAAACTCATTGCTGTTTCTAAGTAAAGATAGATGCAGGTATATATCTTCAGAAAACAGGTCCAAAAAGTAGTTTTTAATCCTATCAGATTTTAAATAACCATAAAATTGGGAAGAAACTAAATAACCCTCATAGTACATTCAGTAGACAAACTTTACAAATGGCAAACTCTCTAGATGATTAAACCGATCAGCAAAAGAAGTATAAAAATTTCCAAAACTTTCAAGGTCATCACGTTTTCCAAGATCTCCAAATATTCATTTAATCAATCTCTCAATTTTTAAAACATACTAAATAAATATAATTAAAACTAGATAGACGCATAGATCTAAAAGTACTGCAGTATGGGGGAGGGGTAGACGACGACTTCCTACTTTATCTCACTGAATAGTTCTATAAGAGTAATCAGCCTTTTGAAAGCAGCTGGGAGAACCACCACACAAGCAGCTGACTCTCTGCAGACTGCTCTGTACTTTTCCAAAGGGAAGTAAGCTAATTACTTGTATATCAAGTCCATAGAATACACAGATCTGTCATTCTAGTCCTGCTCTGAGGTCTGACAGAAGAATCTAAAAAGTCAGATAGCTTAAGCAAAAGCAAATTGTTTTCGAAAGATATTTTCTTAAATGAAAGTTCACTGGAGGATGTACGCATAAGGGCACTCAAATACAGCTCCTTACTCAGCAACTCAAATACCTTGCAGATAGGTACATTTGCTCAACTATTATGAGAATCTTATATAGTTGGCAGGAAGCAATAAGTAATAAAAGAGACTACACACATACTACCTAGCAGTTGACTAATACCGTACCACACAATTTAATCCTGAAGTACTCCTCATATTACTGAGAGAAAACAAAAATTCACTTTGTGGTCACCATCAATTGTTAAACTTATTTGAAGGATATTCATAAGAATTTTCATTTTGAAGGTAGAATTCAGGTATAAATTTTAGTACCATATTATTTTCCCTGTCTGTCTTCAGTCCCCTCAACTCCCAACAACATACGGTATGCCAAAATAAAAGATTTAAACTGAAGAAGGCATCTTCAAATCAGAGGAACAGCCTTGGAGGAAAGTACAGCTAAAACAGAATGTCATAGGTAGGGCAGAGCACAAGTGGACCTGTAGCACATAAGGGTGAAAATTATAAACTGTAAACACAACCGTAAAGTATAGTCATTTAAAACATAACAGAAAGAGAATATATGAATACATAAGTGTATGAGAAGCTGGACTGGACTGTGAAATACAATACGAAGGTACTTCAAAAAGTTCATGGAAAAATAGAATTGAAAGACAATAAGAATCTTTCCGTAAACTTTTTGAAGTACCTCGTACATGCACAAATTAAAGGCAACCAGCTCCTCACCAGTTGTTTTCAGCTCTGGATGTTAGAGCTTACTTGTTCTCAGTTCCCTTCTTTATACAGTACAAGACAGTCCAACAGACTAGATGCTCTCAAATCCTTCTAATTCGAATAGTGATTTTCCTCTTTGGCTTTGGAAAAGTTATTCTGGTAAATAATTAAATAAAAAATAAATTCACAGGAAGTCCTGGGTATTAATGCACATACACCTATATTCAGAGCTCATTAAAAAAAAAAATCCAAACTTCTTAGCATTGCATTCAAAACCCATTTTGATCTCTCAACCTTCCTTTCCAAGCTACATCACTACAACTGACTACAGACAAATGGCAACTTTAGGCCCCTTGCTATCCTAAGAACTTTCCGTATCTTCCTCCATTTGATCACACAGTTTCCTCGGTGTATAAAATCGTTCCCATTCTCTGCTACTGAGATTATACTTTTCCTTCAATCACATTTAAAAGCCTTCTATAACCTATCTCCCCACCAATCTTCTTAAGCATATTCACTCTATCCTCTAAATTTCCACTGTTTTTCATTTATCTCCCTTACTTCATTTAGCTTTACACACAGTAAATTGTTTACATGTACCTTCCCCACTGCAACGTAAGCTTCTCAAGGGCAGGAAAGCAGGGACACCATGACTCCTACAAGTCTAGCAGTACTTTACACTTAATGTGTGCTTAACTGTGGAACCAGAATGAATATGAGATAATATTAGTGGGCCAGCAACAGGAAAAATGGTGCCCTAAATCACTGTTTTTCAGACAGTAGATCACAACCTAACGAGTCATGAAATTAATGTAGTGGGATATCACCAGCATTCAAAAACCAAAATATAAAATCCAAAATACTGAATAGATTAAAAAATACCACAGTGCATGATACCAATAAATACAGTATTTGTGAAACTTGTTTCAGGTTTTTTAAAATAAATATTTGTTATATGCATTATAAAATATCTCTGAGTTACAATTGTTAAAAAATAATAAAAATAAACTGCCTAAAGATTTTTTTCCAAATGTAGGTTAGAGTTGTACCACTTATACATAGGCTCTTACTGGATTGCCCAAGTGAAGTATAGAAAACATCTGTATAGCTGACAGTCAAAGAACAGAATGAACCCAACTGGCTCTACCCTAAACCACAAAATCCTTTGTCAGTAATGCCATCATCTAATGAATGAACTCACCACAGATCATGCTTGCCAAGCACCTTGCAGCGATCATAAATTCTAAGTGTTTGCTTGTCAATTAAGTATCTTTGCTTATCTACCAGATCATAAGAATTATCCCCAAAGGGACTTATCTTAAAAAAATAATTATCCTTGAGAGCATGGTAACAAGCCCTCACCAGAAACAAACTAGTCAGTGGTGGCTGGAAAGACAACTCATCTTCACAATAACTTACAAGACTCAGGCAAATCATTATGATATGAAGGAAAGATCTTTTCCTTATCACAGCAATCTGTGGAAATGATTTCTGAGGGGAAGGTAATGCTATTTTCAGTAAGTAGAGTCATTTAAAACCTAAGAGAAAGAGAAATGGATATATGAGAAGCTAGACTGGATTGTGAAGTAAACTACGAGGGTACTTTACTCAACTACCTATATAATTAAGTTTTTTCTTTTTTTTTTTAATTTAAATGATGACCGGTAAGGGGATCTTAACCCTTGACTTGGTGTTGTCAGCACCATGCTCTCCCAAGTGAGCTAACCGGCCATCCCTGTACACGGATTCGAACCCATGGCCTTGGTGTCATCAGCACCACACTCTCCCAAGTGAGCCATGGGCCGGCCCTAAATTGAAAGTATTTTTGAAGTTACAATTATGATTGTCATGCTCTCTTCACTGATAACCAACAGAGTAAAAACAGCAACAATAAGGGCAAATAATGCCTGCTTTCACCACATTTCCTACCCATTTTAACAATGGAAGAGAGAAGGTAAATAAAGATATAAGACATTTATATTTCACAATAATAGAATCAAAGTGCAACTGCTATCGAAGTTTATGGGAATGTAACTGAATTTTAAGTAACAGTCACAGTTAAGAATATCTGAAAAAAACAAAGAAATGAAAAATACACTAGATTTAGAATCCAAAGGCCTGGGTTTAATTCTGATGGCCACTCATTGGTGCAACACTCAATTTCCTCTTATAAAATAGGATTAATACTTATATAATATTCATTTAGCAAGTATTTATTAAAGAATATGTTCTATATGCCACCAGACATTTGGCCAGGGATACAATGAATACATAGTAGATGCCATCACTGCCCTCAGGGAGCTTATAATTTCCCTATCTCACAGGATTGTTGTGAAGATCAAATGTAAAAATGCTGCAAACTGTAACACACTATACACATTGCAAAGTGATACAATGATTACTGTTACTATTAACTTCTTGTACCTCTTAACCATCCATCTTTATTGCAAGAGCTTAGCAAGACCCAATAAATAAAATATAGATGATCAGATAGACTAGTTAGTAACTTAACTGACTTTCCACTTAGGTTGGAATTCAGGAGCCTAACAAACCTCTATTTGTTACTACTGTCTAGTCTTAGCTCATGACTCTCAATATAACTATGAAGATAACATGAACTGAGAATCCAAGGCCTATAACCTACAGTGTCACTCTGGGCATGTGGCTGGGTATGTGGCAAACGAGTAAAAAATAAAGATTTCTAGGCCCCGTGCAAGAACTACTGAATCATAACCCTTAAAAGGTGAGCCTGAAAATCTATACTTTTGACAAGCATTCCCAAGTGATTCTTATGCACACTAAAGCTTGACAACCATTGCCATAAAAATTTCCTTTGATCAATAACCATGATTTCAAACACTATTACCAAAATGTACCTGGAAAATCTGAGCCAAATAGAATTCAGCTACGATTGAGAAAGCAACTCTTGAAAAGGTACTTCACAGTCAATTTTATATGACTCACACTTAACATGTATAAGTACTTCTGGTGGCACCTCTTTTTATTCCAATGACTTTCAAACTTTCACACAAAATAAAGTTAAAAAAAATGACTCTCAATAAACAAATTGATATGTATATAGCTTTAATTTGTTTTGTCTTATGGTTTAAATTTAACAAGGGAAAATTGATGGGTATATTATCTGGTAGCTAATCAAGGAGAAAAGCATAACTACATCATGATTTTGATTTTGAATGCTTACAGGCCAAACTTAAAGGTCCATGCTTAAAGATCATACTACCCCAACAGAAAAGAGACAAAAAGCCAACAAACACAATCTCTCAAAAATACAGACAGTCCCATATCCACTGCACACTAAAACCCTCCCAAAGACATCTCTCAAGAAATCAATCAAGAGCCCCTGAAATTACTTTAACCCTGAGGAAATTAAACTGAAGTCCAGCCACACACACACATACACACCCGCCCAACACCCACAGCCAGCCCAGCGGTTACCACTGAGCCACCGCAGGAAGTGCCCCAGGCTCTCCAGAGCTGGGTTGGTGGGAGGCCAACTGCCTCAGCCCCACCCCGCACCCTCCCCCCACACTGACACATGCAACCAGGCCAGCGACAACCACCACAAGCAAGAAGGGTCCCGGGTTCCTCAGCTGGGACAGTGGAGGGTGAGGGTTTTTGCCACAAACTCCTGACATCTGCACCCAGCCCAGCAATGGTCAAGCCACAGCTGGATGCCACCCCCCATGAGCAGGGTGCACAGACCTCAATCTTGCCCCTTCTCCTTCCTCCTTCTTCCATCCCATTTCCTTCCCCTCTCCCCCTCCCTCCCAACTGCTCTGCAACAACATCCTAGAATGTAAAAATATTAATTAAATTACATTTTCTTTAAAAAAAAAAAGCCAAAGTCATTTTTATTTCACATACTATATAATTAGGGCAAACACATACCTATTTTGGTTCTATTTGTTGAAAGTATCCTTCACTCATTAGCCTCCAGGTACATAGACATCAAAGAGAAAACACACAGTGTATGTTACACTGGGAAAAATTATAAGGTGGAGACTAACATTGCTAAGTCAAGAAAACTTTCTATTTGCAGTAAAATTTAGAGAGCCCAGAAGGCCCAAGTTCTGCAATGTGACTTTCTCAAACCAGTTAGAATCTAGTCAGTTTTGAAAAGGACAAAGGACAAACTGAACCATACTGGCTCCACTTTAGTTTAACAATTGTTCCCAGATTCAGTGAGGATATTGATGCTTTGGTGTCCAAGTTTATATCTCCTTAAATCTCAAAGTTGCTCTGTTCCTTCATACTTCTATCAGCTGTCTAAACAACTGCAATATATGAAAATTGGGATAAAAACAATGCGTATACAGGAGAAAGAGTATAAAATAGGGAAAAGTTTTAGTTAAACAGCAATTACTAAGGTCCAGACATCCACCCATGCCTTGACACAAACTGCATCTACATAGTGATAATCCACTTATCACTACCTCTGACCCCACCTGGCACTTATCAACATCCAAAGCTTTCCTGGGACAACAGAGAGGTTAACTTAAAGAACTTGAGTGAGAGACAAAGAAAAGCTCTAAGGAGTGTTGCTTAAAGAATACTTTAGGGGCCGGCCCGGTGGCGCACTGGATAAGTGCGCCGCTTGGGAAGCGTGGCGGCGCTCCTGCCCGAGGGTTCAGATCCCACATACAGACCGGTTCCCGCTCACTGGCTGAGCAAGGCGCGGGAGCAGCACCGAGGGTTGCA
>NW_007727259.1:227291-230334 GCF_000696425.1 Galeopterus variegatus
AAAAAAAAAAAAAAAAAAAGAATACTTTAGGAAAACTGGCATCACTCTAACCAAGATGAAAACATGTATCAGGCACAGATACCCTCAAGAAGTCTATTTGGTTGCTGATTTCCTCCTCTCACTTGAAAACCTAAGGAGAAGATGCAGACTTTGGAAGAAAGAAAAAACCTGTATATTTGAGGTCTCAGAAAACTTACCAACTAGCTTGGCTTTGTGTCACAACTATCACTACTTCCAATATAGTATCAGAAGTTTCAAAGAATTTTGAAACCAAAATACATTCAGCTGGAAGGGTGAGAAACTAATGCCAGGAAGGCATCTAATCATCACAAACTTTCAGGGAAAGGTCTTCTAGGCAAAGGTTATTCTTTTCCACTGCCCACTAAAAGGGATGAAGTTCTCTATTCACTACCAAGGATGTGTCAAAAAGAAATGTCTTCTCTAGAAGGAAAAGACTTCCTAAGTTCCTAACCTGGAACCTGAGCCTGAGGCAAGTTCTTCTACCTGTCCTAGGAGATCATCTGAGTTCTCCCACTACCTACTTCACAGCTGTGCAGAAACTACAGTAAAGGCAAGAGGCTACCAAATATGTTTGTTGGTGTGCATATATATATATATATATATATATATACACACACATTCATACACATATATTTGTAAAGGTAGATCACATTAGCTGTAGTTTCCTACTGAATTATTTTAGTTTAGTTCCTTTAGATCCTGTAAAAAGAAAATGATTTAGAACTTTATGATAAATTTATAATTTTAAATACTTTAGTTTTAAATTTAAAAATAAACAAACAGCTGGATCCAAAGTTAACTTCCAAAGGTAAAGGAAAATGACAGTTCATGAGCTTCTATCAGAAAGAAACATCAGCCACAAATTTTTGAGTTATCTAGAAAGAAAATAATTAGATGCCCAGGTACAAGAAATCAAAAGGTCATTACTGCATTCTATATCCGAATGAATGCCCCGCCACCCCAAAAGATTAAGAATATATTGCCAGAGAATACTAGAAAAGAGTATGTAGTATATTAATGAAAAAAGAAAGCATCTATTTACAGAATGGACAAAGGAAAGGCATATCTCCAAACATTTACCTTGGTGAACTACTCTTTCTTGAGGTGGAAGGGATAAGGAAACAGAATAAGTGGATACCATAGATTAAGAATGTTAAGGATAAGGGCAGGGGACACCAGATGAGTAAGAAGGTTGGATTCCTCCGTAAGGCCAGACTTTCAAGATACTACCCCTCGAGAACCTTGGGCGAACCTACTGTTTTACAAGAGGAAAGACTGAAGGTTGTGGAAATTACAATTAAAATACAACTTACAGAAAACGAGAAAGACTTCATGTGGACAAATCCCAGTATGGAGGGAGAGAGTAAAAGTGTGAAAAAATAATATAAAGTATTGATTCAGTAAGATGGACAGAAATACAGAATTGAAAACTGCTAAGGAGAACAAACAGAGGCAACGAGAGCGTACACCACCTACAAGTCAACCAGGAATCACTATACGAACTTTAACAAAGTATAAAAACACAAATGTAACACCTAGATTAGGATAGTAGTGGAAATCTGCACAGAAACTTCAAGACAAGGTAGCATCCTGCGAGAGCTTTACGGGATGTGATGGGGAAATAAGGATGGAGTATGAAGGGGGAGGGACTGCAGCAGGGGAAGAGGGTGGGTTGCAGCAGCAGAACGCGCCTTAAAACGAGAAGGAAGGGAAAGCAACCTAAAGGAGAAAAAGAATAGGATAAAGTCAAGTATGGGGTCACAAGAGAATAGAGTAGGAGAGAGAATGGAGACGAGCATGCCCTAAAAAAGTGGAGAGGTCAAAGACCCAAAAGGGATTGTGGCTTGAGGAAAGTAGGTTCTAGGAGAGCCCTACCATAAACCTGACTAAAAAGTGCGAGTATGTGTAGCAGGCAAGACAGGGGGCCAGAACAGGAATGCACTCAGAGGGGTGCGGTGATGGAGACACTAGATTCAAAGTCGGGGTGTAATACGAAGACTACCGAGCAGAGACAATACAGTGTCAAACACCATGACCTCCCCCCAAAGGCATGCATGGGTCAGAAAAGGAGGCATACTCTTGGAGTATGAATACAGAAAGGAGGGGAGGAAAGGATCACACGGTAGGATGGAAAAATATAGAGGTGCTTAACCACAAGGAGAGGGTAAAGAGGAAAGGAGTGGAGTGGGGAGGGATGAGGTTTCCGGAGGAAAAGTAGGACCCCAGGTCCTGCTTACTTGGTCTAGAGGGCAGAAGGGACAGTCCACAGGGGTAGGAGAGTGATGGAGAACATGAAACTACGATGCTGAAGCTGGAGAACTTGGGGAGGACATGGTACCGGCTGCGTCAGAAAAGGAGACGCCGTCAGTAAGAAGAGGTTCGTTATGAGGAAGGCGAGGGGCAGTGAGGAGCAGAAAGCAGCACGCCAAAGGGGAAGGCAAAGGGGCAGAAAAGAAGCCAACGGAATGAGGGCAGGGGTAAAAGCCCTGGGGGCGCAAGGACATAAACTGGAGACTTCAGGGAGGAAGGTGGGAGTCGCAGAAACCAGGGGATTGGGGGCGCCGGGGAAGGGTAAACCCACAAGAAGGTGCCAGGCAGCCGACGCCTGAATGGGGCGGGGGTCCCGAGGGCCGGCCGGGGGAGTGGGGGAGGTGCGGCCTGAGGGTGACAGGAGAGGAGATGCAGGGACAGGGGGAGGAGGCAGGGGAAGAAAAGGGTAGGCGACCCCGATACTCACACCTCCAGGATGCGGTCCCCCTTGCGCACCCCGGCCCGGTCGGCCGCCCCCCCGGGCAGCACGGCGCTCACATGCTGCAGCGGCGCGTACAGCTCCCCGTTGATGCTCCGCAGCTGCCCGCCCTCGCTCACTTGGCCCCGCACGTTGAAGCCGTAGCCGGACTCGGACTTGACGATGCGCACGACCCGCGGGCCGCCGCCTCCCCCGCCGCCGTTCCCGGCGCAGTGGAATCCAGAACCCCCACCGCCGCCGCCGCCGCCTCCGTTCCTGTGAGGGGCTGAGGGG
>NW_007727259.1:230394-239029 GCF_000696425.1 Galeopterus variegatus
CCCGCCGTTCCCGGCGCAGTGGAATCCAGAACCCCCACCGCCGCCGCCGCCGCCTCCGTTCCTGTGAGGGGCTGAGGGGTGAATCCCTTCCCCGTCCTCGTCCGCCATCTTGAGAGCAAGCGAGCCGTACCCCCGCCCCCCTACGCCTCCACTCGCTCCCAGCGCGCGCTCGTCCTTCTCAGCAGCCGTGCGACCCCCGACGCGCGCGCCCGCTCGCCGGCAACGGGACCAAGTCGGCCACAGAGGGCTGGAGGGTATAAAGGGGAGTCAGGGGGCGGGGGAAAGCGGACGGTTGGGCACCGCGGGGCCTCCCGGGAATTGTAGTTTCTAGACGGTGGGGGTGGGGAGGGGGGGGCTCGGCCGGGGCCCGAGTGGAGGTTAAAGTACGCAGTTCGAGAGCAAGGCCTGCTGGGAGTTGTAGTTTGTCTTTTGTGCTCTCAGGAGTTTCTTCATCTCCTGTTTGGCGGTGAGCGTCTAACCTATCTGTGAGCGTAGCAAGATGATTCAGCTGTTGACGCGGGGCAGGTTTTTTTCCTCTTTCCTTTCATAATAGGATAAATTGACGTTTATGATTCAACACAATCTTAAATTATATCAACTCATTTGCTCAGTAACTTACGTGTTCACGTGCATTCTTTTATTTAATATCCCCAACAACCTGCTGAGACAACATAATTACGAATCAGTTTCCCTATTTCATATATTAGGAAATTGAACCTTAGAGTACCTAAAGTTTCCCAGCTATTAAGTAACAGGAACTAAGACCCAGTTATTTTTGCACAACTTTCTTTTCATGTATTGCAACTACATGAAAACTGTGACCCAGCTATACAAAAGGCATATGTAGAGAGGTAACTACAGTCTCAGTAATTTATTACTGGGTATTGGAATGGCCAAGTAATAATTTCAATTTAGCAATAATTTCGAAGTTACTTTTATTTCAGATTCATTTTGTTTCCCCTAACATCACAGTAGAGTTCCTAACATATGGCAGCAATTGGTGTTTTTTGGCGACTTGCCAAAACACAAACTTACGGATATTGTGCCGAGTGCCTGGTGAAGGCAAGTAAGAAAAGAAAGAGCAAACATAATGAAAATAGTTTACTTCAGCAATTACTACCCAAGTCTGGCATTTGATTTTACCTTACTGATAGGGTAATAAATTAGTCTGATATTTTTTCATGGATACTGTAGAAGACACAAGATTCCTGGGTCAGAGACAAAGGAAGTAACATGAGCTTCAGCATGTTTGTGTTAATTCCTCTTGCCCCTCAAGTCCCACTGGGATGAAATGAAAGGCTCAGATGAATGCTGTGCACTTAATGTACTTATATTACATCCGAGGAACACTGAGTCTGGGCAACCTGCCATTTTACAAGAAGCAGTAAGCAAACCTATTCTTTGTCCTGGAGGGAGGCATTACTTCATCCCTCAAGGTTGCTCTCTATAAACACAACCCAGAGAAATGACCGTGGTAAACAGCAGTCAGGACCTTGCATTCTTGACATACCCAGGAAGATGAGTAGAAGTATGAAAGACCAATGAAAGACTATCTCTCCCAGCATTACTATGTGCCAAACA
The DNA here is from genome assembly GCF_000696425.1 of Galeopterus variegatus. Taxonomy (NCBI): domain Eukaryota; kingdom Metazoa; phylum Chordata; class Mammalia; order Dermoptera; family Cynocephalidae; genus Galeopterus; species Galeopterus variegatus. The sequence continues at coordinate 231,976 of NW_007727259.1, forward strand.
CTATTCTAAGCACTTTACATTTATAATCTCATTTAATCCTCACAATCCTATAGTAGCCTCTGTTTTACAGATGAATAAACAGGCATGGAGAGGTCACACAACTAATAAGCAATGAATCTAGGAGAAACAGAGGTCTTTGACTTATAAAATCAACAAGCAACCCCCTAAAGTAATTTATAAACTATGTAAGTGTTTCCAGGAATTGCTCAGGGGAGAAAAAAACCTTGTAAAAAGAATTAAGAGATCTTACAAAATACAGGATGAGGACACAAAGTCATTATAATTAGAACATAAAAATTAATGTGACCTTATTTTACAACCAAGCTAATGAAGAAGGATCATGATTAGTTACACAAATATGGAAATTAATAAAGTTGGAATAGGAATTTTGCTCCAGAATAATAATGGCACTTGCGTTGAACATGAATCATTTTGTTTGAACTGAGCACTGGATGGGAAGGAACTTATCCACTCTTATCTCCTTAAGAGAAAGGAAAAAGAAAGGAACCTCTGCTAAAAAGCTATTTTTTTTAATTTTTTGATAAAAATATACTGAATGCCTACTCTGTTCTAGGCTTGTAATGGTGGCTAGGGATATAGAGATAAATAAGATGATATCCACGAGCTCCATGAAGGGCAATAGGGCATGCACATACAAATGCACATACTCCTTGGTGTGGCAGTTCCACTTGAAGGAGTTCATTCTACTGTTACACTTGCACACATGTGAAATGACATTTTTGTTAAGTCATTGCAGTATTGTTTGTATTGACAAAATATTGGAAACAACCTAAATTATGATACATCCACAATGGAAAACTGAATCACTGTAAACAAGGAAGGAAGCTCTTTATGCGCTGATACAGCATTCTATCTTATGGACACTGTACTGGCTAAGTGAAAACAAAGTGCAGCACAGTCTGTAGAATGTGATACCATTGGTGTATAAAAGGGGAATAATATGTTTATATCCCTAGAAGTGTTCACAAGAAATTGATAATATTGATTGCTGCTGGGGAGGGAGACTGGACAGCTGGAGTGGGGACAGGAGTAGAAGGGAGACTTTTCACTTTATACCTATTAGTAACTTCTGAATTTTCAGTTAGATGACTGTGTTGCCTATTCAAAAAATAAATAAAATATTTAGAAAGGATCAGACTGGAAGAAAAGATAATCAGAGCATCAAAATAAAATAAGACACCTTACTGCTCATGAGAACTCACAATGTGGCAGGAGAGATAGCAAAAGAAAGAATGATTACAATATAGCATAATGACAGCTGTGACAGAGGCCTGTACGTGCTTTGAAGAGTGCATATAGGTGGTGCCTTCAACCACAGGGTAGGTAAGGAGATAGGGAAGACAACTCATGAAATGAGAGCACTAAGCAGAGTGATTTTAGATAAGAGTTAGTATGGCAAAGCATAGTGATAGAAGGGCATATCTGACAAGGGAACTGCATATTCAAACAGAGATTTGAAAGAATACAGTTTAGTGTGAGAACAAGCAGATCAGTAGAACTGGAGCAGAGGGGACAGGGTAGGAAGTGGACAAGGGAGGTGAGCAAGTCATATCCAGGAGGGTTTCAGATATTAAATGTCATGCCCAGGAGTTTGAATTTCATTTCTAAGTGTTTAGGGGCCTCTGAATACCTTTTAGAAGAGTAGAGGTATTACCAAACTTGTGCTTCAGAAAGATCACTCTTTCTGGATCAAGAATGAATTGAGGGAGACCAGTTAGCTCAGTTAGTTAGAGAGCAGTGTTGTAACACCAAAGTCAAGGGTTTGGATCCCTGAACTGGCCATCCAAAAAAAAAAGAATTGAAATAGACCAGTTAAGAAGTAAGTGTGGTGGTTCAGGTGAGAATTAATGAGATTCAAACTAAGGCAGTGATGTTATACAAGGAGGGGGATGCCAGGAGAAAAAGGACTTGGTGACCATTAGGATCTTATGTGCCGATGTGGGGGAGGCAGGAATGACATAAGATTCCTGACTTGGTGGTGCAATTCCCCAAGACAAGGCATGAAAAGGAAGAGGAAGAGATTTGCAGGGAAGGTAATGAGTTTACTTGGGGGCCTGTGGGAGATCCAAGAGGAATTTTCCAGCAATTGCTTAGATGCATAAGTCTGACACTGGGGAAAAGCATTTGGGCCAGGACATAGATTTGGGAGCCATCAGCTCTGGGTGGTGGATGAGAGCCCCAAGGGAGAGCATGTAGTGAGAAGAAAGGAGTGCCAAGGCCAGACCCAGGAGAATCTACCCTTGCCTGCCACTGCCTCCTCATGCCCCCGCACCCCATTTAAGAGACTTGAAGAGGAAGGGGACACAATAGAAGAGGTGTCAGAGAGCTGGGAGACCCAGAGAGATGGGGTCTTAGAAGTTGATGGAGCTGCCTTCAGAAATAGGACCTGGACCATTTGCAGAGCACTTCCCATCCAAGAGCTAGTTTCGTCCTCACAACAACAATGTAGATAGAAATATTCACAAGACATTAGGCTTAGATAACCAGAAGGCCCCAGTCACACCTAGTTAATAGCAGAACTGAATCTTGAACCCAAATTTTTTGACTATGTTCCTTTTGGTTGAATAAGAAAAAGTTCCTCCTACCCTTTGTGATCTGCCAAGTGGGCAGGTTTCCATTACCTTTTTCTATAGGAATTACTTAAGTGAGAATCCCACCTCCACACTTTTGCTCATATAGTCTTTTGGTCCTAGAAGTTCTGCCTCTTCTCTTTCTCTCTTTGCTGGTCTAAATTCTACTCATCTCGGGCCGGCCTGTGGCTCACTCGGACTGGGTGAGCGTGGTGCTGACAACAGCAAGTCAAGGGTTAAGATCCCCTTACCGGTCATCTTTAAATAAATAAATAAATAAATAAATAAATAAATAAATAAATAAATAAATAAATAAATAAATAAATAAATAAATAAATAAATAAATAAATAAATAAATAAATAAATAAATAAATAAATAAATAAATAAATAAATAAATAAATAAATAAATAAATAAATAAATAAATAAATAAATAAATAAATAAATAAATAAATAAATAAATAAATAAATAAATAAATAAATAAATAAATAAATAAATAAATAAATAAATAAATAAATAAATAAATAAATAAATAAATAAATAAATAAATAAATAAATAAATAAATAAATAAATAAATAAATAAATAAATAAATAAATAAATAAATAAATAAATAAATAAATAAATAAATAAATAAATAAATAAATAAATAAATAAATTCTACTCATCTTTCAAGCCCTAGCTGGAGTTCCTCCATAAAGCTCCCATGAAGACTCCAGTTCACTCTGACATCTCTCTTTTCTAAATTCCTAAGGCAAATACATCTTCAGGTGATTCCCCAATGAGCCATGCTCTTGTGTAATTCCCTCCCCTTGAGTGTGGGTAGAACCTGTGACTGCTCCTAGGCAATAAAATATGTTTCAACCATAACAAATTAATATCTAGTTTAGCTTTACCTTTCCAATTTGAACATAAGCTTCTTGAAAACAAGGAACTGGTCACATGTGACTTGTGCCCTGACAGTGTATGAGTGAGAGGCACAGAAAAGGAGCTCAACCAGTATTTATAGAATGTTAGTCCAGGAAAGAACCAAAATGTAGCTAGTAACACCTGCTGCATAGGGCTGCAGTGGGGATCAAATGAGTAATATGTAGAAAACACCTAACATAATGCTTAGCACATACCTAGTATTAATAATACTAATAAATGTCACACCTAGCCCCATTCCCCCAGTTTTCTGGTAAAGAAATAGCTCCCTTCACTATCACCTTCCATGAAAAGAAACAGACCCAGCAAGGTACAGCAACTTATCAAAGGCCACTCAGCAAATCAGTGGCCAGAACTCAACCCTAAGAAGAAAAATTAAATGGCTTGAAGGAAGCAATGAGGCATACCATTGCCTGTGGGTACATGAGCTGAAGAAAAACAAAAAGGAGGCCCTTGCCCTAATTCTTTCTTCTCTCCTCTTCACTACCTTTCTATATTTTTTCCATGAAGATCACATGAAAAATTACTTTTCTGGTAAACCAAGTAAGTGATTCACAGAGTGTGAATAATACCTAGAGACCAGAGGGCTTATTAGTCAAGATTTCTTTAGTTGCAAGTGACAGAAACTCAGTTCAAGCTAACTTAAGCAAAGAAGTTCACACAGCTAAGGACACGGGGTATTCCAAATTTACTGTAGCTGCATAACAAACCACGCCAAAACTCAGTAGCATAAAACCATCATTTTATTATGCACATAGTTTCTGTGGGTCAGGGATTCAGAGAGGACACAGTGGGGATGGCTTGTCTAAAGGCTAAGGGTGACCTGATGGCTGGAGTGTGATATCATCTGGAAATGCCTTATGTCTGGTAGCTGAGGCTGGCTGTTGGCTGGGATTTCAGCTGGGGCTGTTGGCCTGACCCACACATGGCCTCTTTATGTGGCTACTTGGCTTCAAGCTTGTGGCTAGGTTCCAAGAGCAAATATGCCAAGAGAATAAAGCAGTAATGCATGGCACTTATATGACTTAACCTCAGAAGTCACATAACATCACTTCCACTATATTGTTTTGATCCAAGTGATCAACAAAGTTCTAAAGGTGTGAGAGGAGGGGATACAGACACTACTGTTTGGAAGGAGGATTGTCAATGTTGCATTGTGATGAGAGTATGTGGGGTGGGATATTTCATGGTGGCCACCTTTGGAAAATATAATCTGCCACCTGGGATAATTCATAAAGCAGGAACCAAGGCCTTAGGGTCTAACACAGAGAACTCAGGGCTACCTCTCCCCTTCTTGTTTGCCTCTGATTTTTACTCATCTTTACTTCTTTTTGTCTATCAGCAAAAACCACCTTATTTTTCTCAGCATCTGTATATAGTTTCCCAGGGAAGGACTTTGGTCTTTCCTTGAGTCATGCACCCACCACTTGGACCGATTCAAGTTGCCTGAAGAACTATGATAATGCAAACCTGGGTCACATGCACAGGTCACATGCATAAGAAACAAGTGTGCTGTGTAGATATAAAGAATAACTAGTATAGTCTACCATAGGTTTAACTTCAGTGAGCATTTAAGTCAGCTTAGTGTGTAATTATAATTATGTTAGTTCCCTATCAGAATCCTGTAGTTGTAATGTTTCAAAGCCCTTTACCTGGTCATCTTCATATCATGCCCTTGTCTTCCACTTTGCCACACATCACCTCTCTGAGATTTGCTGTGTTTCCCATTGGATGGAAAAGTTCCCTGGCTTTTACAACCACATTGGTTGGCTTTTTTCTGTCATTCCCTCTCACCACACCTGTCATGTTTCAAAGGGCCACTCCCAAATATAATTTTCACCATCCTTCCAGCTGTAACTCCCTAGGCAACTGTCACTCTATTAGCTTTGTCTCTATTTTCTCCAGTGTTCCCTCCTTTTTTTCTCAAAATTGGACTCAATTTTCCGGGGGTCCTTTTTCCTAGAAATAACCTCCCAGAGCCAACAGCTCAGAAATAATACAATTAGGTAGGGAGTACCTACCTTCTTGTAACAAAAAGACCAAGAGTTTTCTGAGTTGTTAGCATCACCCAACAGAAAAGGGTATGGGTCCTCTGTATTGGTTCCTGTTTAGCCTTAATCCTTAACATGTCACTAGGATGCTTTTGGCTGTAAATACAGAAAATTCAAAAGTGTGTTAAATAATAAGGAAGTTTATGACACAACTTAAGTAGTAAGATTAGAGGTGGCAAGTTCCAGAGTTGGTTAATTCAGCAGCTCATTCACATAAAGGATCCAGATTCCTTTTATCTCTCCCCTCTGCCATCTTCAGTGTATCATCTGGGCCACTTGGCTAACAAGGTGGCTTCTGAGCTCCAGGTATCACCAACACACATGGCCACAATATTGAGAAGCAGAAAATAGGAAATTCCTTCTTGTGTGTATTTTAAAAAGCAAGAAACCAAAAAAAAAAAAAAGTCTGGCTGGTAAGCTCAGTTGGTCAGAGTGCAGTTTTATTACACCAAGTTCAAGGGTTCAACTCCCTGGACCCACAAGCTGCCAAAAAAAAAAAAAAAAGAAAAAGAAAAGAAACCCTTCCCAGTAGCCTTGCATCAGCTTTCTCTCATGTTTCATGGGCCTAAAGTATATTGGATGCTAATCTACTAAACCAATCATTGGCAAAGGAACAAAAATTACTGTGATTGACTTAAGCTAAAAAGGAAGTTAATCCTGGGGCTAAGAGTAGGCCCATCCCCATGTGCATAGCTTGCCAGAGAATATCAGAAAAAAATTGGGGCTCTGCAAAAACAAAAAAGGATGGGAGTGAGGGGAGATAGGGGAGAATGGATTTGGACAAGCAGCTAATTGTTTCTGATGCACTTCTGATCAACTTGGTTTCCCCAGCTATAAACTAGAGATGATGATACCTTCTTCATCTATATGTGGAGATATTTCAAGAAATAAGATTTTGCAAGACACACCTATCAAAATAGTTTAATTAAAAACTATATAAAAAAAACAAGGCACATTCTACAACATGAATGAACGTTGAAGACATTATGCTAAATGAAATAAGCCAATCACACAAGGACAAATATTGTATGATTCCTTTTATGTGAGGTTCGTGGCCAAATTCATACAAACAGAAAGTAGAATGGTGGTTGCCAGGGGCGGGGGAAAGGAGAGAATGGGGAGTTAGTGTTTCATGGGTACAGAGCTTCAGCTGGAGAAGACGAAAAAGTTCTGGAGATGGATGGCGGTGATGGTAGTACACAGTGTGCATGTACTTAATGCCACAGAACTGTGTGCTTAAAAATGGTTCAAATGGTAAATTTTATGTTGTCCATATTTTACTACACACAAAAATTTTATTTAAATAAAACAGGCTATTTAAGATATAGAGCGAAGGAATTGTGCTAAATTTTAAAAATTGTATAAATTCATGGTTTTCTCTAATAACCATAATGTTGAACTTTTGTCTATTTTTTTTTTTTCCTTTTTGTCTTTTTTCGTGACCGGCAACGGATCGCAACCCTCAGTGTCGCGCCCGTACCGGACC
>NW_007727259.1:239408-319077 GCF_000696425.1 Galeopterus variegatus
ACCTCGCTCAGCCAGTGAGCGGGAACCGGTCTGTATGTGGGATCCGAACCCTCGGCGGGAGCGCCGCCGCGCTCCCAAGCGGCACACTGTAGCAGTGTGGGCGGCCCGAACTTTTGTCTATTTTAATTTGTGCGTGATAACCACCTCCCAGCCTCAGCTATCATTTCTTTCCCAGTCTCGTGCCATCCTCCCCTCTTTCCTCAGACCCAAGGTTGGTTTGACTGAAGTGCAAGTCAAGAAGTTCCCCCCAAAAAAACTGCCTTGCAAGGAGTCCCCTGCACAGAATGGAATCAACCACGACACCCACTTACCTTTACCCTTGAAGTTTACCTGCATGTTTCTTCCCTTGTCTTCCAGTCCTCTTTCAATGCAGCTGGCTCTCCCCATATCCACACCAAGAGCCTTTGGGACAGAGAGGACGACTCAGAGCCAGAGAGAAGCACGAGTTCAAAGCACCAGTGGGTGTTGGCAGCTCTCAAAAAGTCTATTTACTGACAACACATACATACTAATATTTACTGATCTCTCAGATGTTTGCAAATGAGGCAAAGCAGTGAGGAGCCGTTCAGAGAGGACGCAGCCATGTATCCAACCCAATACCCATTCATGCAGGGCCAGGTCGTTTCACCTGAAGCTATGAAAGTTCCATCCCATGTCCAGTGCCCAGAGCTGAAAAAGAAGCCTATCCAATTCCATTACATAAACTTTAAATCAGAGGTCATCTATTCATTTTTAACCTATTCCCCATGCTAGCCAGCTGCCAAAAAAAGTATATAATAACCTACCCACTCCAGGCAGTCTTTTCCAGAAAATACCATAGATTATAAAGACTTTCAATGTGGACCACCCATCAACCCTTAAACTCACATTCCAAGCTTAACCACACTATCAGAAAGTTTCTCCTTATGTGTCATCTTCTTCTGTAATTAAAGTAGATTCTAAAAAGCCTCCATCAAGTTCTGAATGATGTGTGCCCTCCGCTGCACAAACATTAAACGCTAGCATTCAATTCTCTGCATTAAGCTCCTGATGCCAGGCAAGTGCCCCAGGGCTCCCTCCAGGAGTGATTATCTTTTATTCAGTGATCCTGGTCAGCCACCTGGAAAAACACCCTGCTGGTTACAGGAAAGACAATTCGCTTCAGTTCTGCCAGAATTGATGGAGAACCCACTATCTGCCAGGCACTGGGCGAGGGCTGAGGGCATGGAGATAAATAATCAGTCTCTGCCCTTTAGGGATTCTCAGGCCTTGAGGGGAGAGGCAGACATGAAAACAAACAAGTACTATACAGTGTGATAAGTTTTGTACCAGCTGCTATGGGAGTACTGATGAGGGATGATTAACTCTGTCTGGGGATTCTCTGGGAAGTCAGGGAAGTCTTCACCAACCAGGTGTCATTTGAATGAGGTTTTGAAGGATGACTAAAATCTTCCCAGAAGAAGGTAGAGAAAACGATTCTAGGTAGAAGGAACTACATACGCAAAGGCAGAGAAGTGAGGAAGGATGTGGTGTGTCTCAGAAACAACTGGCAAGATAGCAGAGGTTCAGAAATGAGGCTGAATGGGAAAAGCAATGGACAGCTCAATCCCAACCATCTCCCCTCCTCAGCCCTTGGGGAGGGGGGAAGGGAAAACAAATTGAAGCTCTGGCTCTATTGCTGCTGAGTCAGCAACATAATTTTTCTACATAAAGATCAGATCCCTAAGTCTTTGTTCTGTGGATGTTCTAGGTCTTCTGCAAGATTATAATCTACTAATAGGAACTGTCTTCTCAAGGAATCCAGGTCTTTTATATTTGAAAAGGCCATTGGTTAGGTCATCCGGAATCTTTGGGCAGTTGTGATATCTGAAATGGGATTACTGCTGATTGGAACTCTGAAGAACCTGATATTTGACAGAGGAGGGAACAAGAGCTCAGAGAGGTGAAGGCACCAGCTGATCTTATCATGGTAGGATAAGCCAGGCCAGCACCCAGCCCTCCTTACTACCCTCAGTGAGTTTCCTCTCTGTATTATTAGTCCGTCTCTGTTGCTTATAACAAAATACCTGGAACTGGGTAATTTATAAGAAAACAAAATTTATTGCTTACAGTTTCGGAGGCTGGAACATATAAAATCCAGGGAACACCTCTAGTGAGGTCTTCTTTGGTGGTGGCTTTAAGGCAATGCAGGGGTCTCACATGGCAGAAAATGACAGAGCAGAGACAGATAGCTCCTCATGCACTCTCCATTTAAAGCCCTCAGAACTATGCCCACGCCCACCATTAAACCACCAACTTAATCACCTCCTCAAGACCCCCACCTTTCAATTACCATAATAGGATTTCCCACCCTCAACAGTTACAGTTGGGATTAAGTTTCGGAGGGACATTCAATCCAAGGCACTCTCCTTCCTTTTATCCCCTTAATTTGCCCAGGCTGGTGCTCTTCATTCAGTGTACATATGATAATTCTTATTATTTCATCCTCTTCAGAAAAAAAAAAGTGTATGGCTTGGTCGAGCTTTGTGAAAACTTGCAGAATCAATTCTTTCCTGAGTAAGGGCTTATTAAACATGAGTGAAATGAACTGAAACTTCTCACAGAACTCTAGGAAAAGCTTGTCTAATACATACCTTATAAATGAGTTTTTAAAATCCCCTTTCAGTCTACCAAAAATTTTGCCAGCCTATAAAATGCTCCCAGGTCTTCTCAAAGCTCTGCCTCTGATAATGTGAGCTATAGGCAACCTAAACTAGGACAGGGATACATTCTCAATTTTTCATAAAACATTTACTTTCCTAGAATCCAATTTCTTTTTAGGCCTGTTCTTTATCTTTCTGGTGCAAGACCTAATTTGCAAAGCTGCTCCCTCATTTCATCCAAACTTGGCTGGCTGCCCTTTGCTAAGAAACCAAGTTTGGAATTTACAATATGAAAACTCCAGAGACCCAGACGAGATCTGAGACAGCCTGCTTGTCTTCTGACAGGCCCACGGTGGCCACCTGCTCAGGTGCTCGAAGACCTGCTGCCCTCTAGTGGCTGGAACCTGGGGTTGCAATAGTGCCTCCACTTGGCAAAAGAAAAAAAGCCTTCTCTTGTTTTAGGGTCCACTGGCTCACTAAATGTGCTCCAAAAGCATTGTCTTCCCCCACAGATCTACTAATTTTAGAGCTGAAAGGTACCTTAATCCAACTGTCATTGTTTTGTTTTGTTTTTTGTTTGTTGTTTCTAAAGAGGAGCCTGAGGATCATAAAGATTAGATCCTTCAGCTAAAGACGCACTCTAGTTAGAGAAGTAGCCAGGAATGGAACCCCCACCCTCATTAGAAGACAGAGAAGGGAGAGGAAGCTGCCATTTGAAATTTAGAAAGACACGTGATGCTACAGATTCTGTGGACTCCAGGGTCCAGGAGGATCCGGGGGGATCCAGGAGGGTCTGGCTGAATGCTGAGTTCCTCCCCACCAGTCACTCCATCCCCTCCATCTTCTGCTTCCCAAGGAAAGTTGCTTTGCCTTTGTCTTAAACACCTTCCTTAGACCAAGGACACAGCACCCCAATGCAGATATAGATTCTTGTCCAAACTTCAACCTAAAGTAACTCAACCTCCCAACCCCAACCTTTGGGCCTCAATTTCCTTGTCCAGAAAATGAGGGAGTTAGACTGGACGCCTTCTAAGATTTCTTTTAGGAATGATAGTTTATGATTGTCTGTTTGCGTCTTGGCATACAAATATCTAGCAGTAGTATTAGACTAGTGGCAACTTGAGGGCAGAGTCTTCACATCCTGAAAGCCTAACTCTATACCTTTGACATATTAAATGTTCAAAAGTATTTATTGATCATAATTAACATATTCAGTGTCTGCTGTGTGCCGGACATGGTACATGTGATCCTTACATATGGCTCTGTGTTGGCTATTGCTACACCGTGAGGTTGTAAAGCACAATATTAAGCACAAGGGCTCTGGGATCAGATTGCCTGTGATCTAGAACTGGTTCTATGCTTCCTATCTGTACATCCTTGGACAAGTGACTCACTCTCTGTGTCTCAATATCCTCATCTGCAAAATGGAAATTAAGTAACAGTGCCTGGCACATTGTAAGTACTCAGTAAATGTTCTTATAAGGTAGACACTATCATCTGGTTTACAGCTGAGGAAATTAAAGCTTAGAGAGCTTAAATAACTTCTAAAACAGCATGGCCTGTAAATGACAGATGTAAGATAATAAGCAAGATCCAAAGCCCATGCTAACTCCTTGAACTCTGTGCTACACTATTCCCCTATTGTTGAATGACCGAATACAAGCACAAGTGAATGAGTAAATGAGATTCTTTATTGCTGATGGCAACGCTATAATAGTTGGCATTTGACTCTTCCCTGAGGCAGATATTGGTACTCAGGATCTGCTTTTCCTTATTCCCTGGGACCAGCTGAGAGAGAAGATGAAAACAATTCTAAAAAAAGAAACAGAAGTATGTGCTCTCTTCAGCAAAGAGTGCTAGGGCTGGGCACTATCAAGATTAGACACATTTAAAGGTCTCCCTGACCTTTAAAAGCTTGCAGTCTAATTGGGGAAACAAATATATGCAATGTCTGGATTAATGCAAGATAGTACATTATTACATCTTAAAACAGGGTGGTACAGATTTGTGTTAAATGAGTTCAGAAAGAACATGGCGCAGACTTGAGCATTCTGAGAAGGCTTCATGGAAGAGAACTCAGGATAAATCTTGAAGAATGAGTAACTTTCTTTGATGTTATCCTTGATTCTTTTCTCTCCTTCATCTCCTACATCCAGTTGGCCAGTCACCAAGGCCTATCAGTTCTTTCCAAATGACTCTCACACCAGTCCCTTACTTTCCAGCCCAGTGGCGATTTTCCCAGTTCAGTCCCTCATTACTTCCTGCCCAGATGTACACCGACATCTATTACTTGTCTCCTTGCTGCCAGCCTTTACCTTTTCAATCCATGCTATCTACCTCTTTGGAATTAGCCTTATTTTATCTTGTCACTGTTGTGATTCATTCATTTCAACTTCCCTTCAACTAATATTTATTGAGCATCTACTGTGTGCCAGGCACCATTCTTCTAGCCACCAGGCATTCAGTGTTGAACAAGACAAGCAAAGAAGATTCTTGCCCCCCTGGGACTTACATCATGATGTTTATATTTTTATTTTTAATTTTTTTAAAACATCAATGGACACCAGTTGCTTTAAAGATTTGAGTTCAGACTTCAGGGGAAGGCTCACCCGATTTGTCCTTCCCTCCCCATCCTCTTCCACCACTTTCACATAGGACTCTTCAGCTGGGCTCACCATCCCCCACACAAACCACATTCATTTCCAACTAAAGCTTTCTTCCTTCCTCGGATCTACCTGCCCAAATCCTTCAGGACCTAATTCTAGCTCCACATCCTCCCCACCCTTCTCTTATATTAGCATTACACGTGTTCCAGTGCCATTCAACTATTTCACATATTGTTGCTTTTCCCCCCACTCACTTTACAAGATTGTAAGCTTCTGGAGGGCTATAACCCTGTTCTATATTTTTCTATCCTGGTCTTCCCTATAGTACCTGGCTCAATATTATGCGAATTAAAGGTTCTTTCTCTTTCTCCTCCTACTTTTTTTCCCTCCTAATGATGACAATTAATTCTGTAAAGCACTTTACCAGAGTTTTCATATACAGTATCTTCCATAAGCTACACAACACCCTTGTATCAATTATCAGTAAGTAATGAATGGATTAATAGGTCAAAAGGAGAAGGCATTACAGGTAAAGGAAATAACATCAGCAAATGTACAAAGACAGGAATGATCCCAGCATGTGCAGAAAGCAGTGGAAACGCAGTCTAGCTGGAGAGAGGAGAGTGAACACTCCAGAAAATTTGGTAGATGAAGAATAAAGATAACAAAAAAACAAAGACAAAACCCAACTCACTGACATGGTTAGCCTTGAGGTGTATTTACATCTAGCCTTTTTTAAAACATTTTTTTCTTTTGCAAAGCTGTAATAAGTGACCATAAAATTTGTCCTACTTTTTTTCACTTAACATTCTAAGCACCGTTCCCTGATGCGACTGAGTCTTCATAACAGCCATTCGTAGTGAATGCATAATATCCCAGAGTGCCTGCATCCTAATTTACTTGCCTCTTTCTCTGTTGTTGGACACATGTTGTTTCCCATTTTATACTATTATAATAAGCACGGCAACAAACCTCTTGTGCAGAGAGAAGAAATGTAAAGAACCCAGATTTTTGGTGAGACCTCAAGCTGCTCTATGAAGGCTCATCTGAGCCTGAAGTGTTTCTGGACTTTTCCGTTACCTGAGCCAGTAAGACTGATCCTTTATTGCATAAGCCAACTGTAGTCACATTTTCTCTGACTTGCAGCCCACCTTGTCCCACCCAACACAAGATTTCCAAGGGCAAGGCCATACTTGTCTTACTGCTGTACCCCTACTTTAATCTTTGATCCAAGCCACAGTGGCCTGCAGAGAGTAGGAACTTAATAAATGTGTGCAGAAAAAAGAATATGAACTCTTTTATGAACTATCCATTCTTATTCTGACCATTGATCTTGTGGGATCTTAGTATTTGTGTCAATTTTTTTGAGCTTATCAATAAAAATGTTGCCTTTTCATCACTATTTTTTTATATTCCTCCTCCTTTAGGCCTTCTTTAGTTTAATTCAGAAATTTCACATTTTTATGAACTAAAATATTTTCCTTCATGGAAATAATTTAATAATAAATAATAAATTAATAATTTTAATAATAAAATTCTAAAATGTAACTCCTTTCAGATATGATATTCAATTGTATTTTCTTCTAGTTTTTCTACAATTAATTTGTAATATTTAATTAATTTATTTAGGTGTCTTGTTAAATAAAGGTTAGAGTTTTTTCCCCCCAAGTTTTTAACCAACTGTTCAAATGCCTTTTCCCCCATTGAGTTGTAATGCTTTTATCGTTTTTAAACGCTTATATAAAATCGAGTCTATTTCTGCCTAGCTAATCTGTTAAATCGATGTATGAGCTATATATTTTATTATTTGCCAAGGCATTTAATACTTCTCCCAATTAAGCTCTCCCTTCAAAATTTTCTTTGCTATTTTCCCTTGTTTATTTTTCAAGGTGAATTTTAAAATAATTATATCCAAGTCTAAAAAGACTTCATTGAATTACAGTGTATTGTAATTACACGAAGGCTTAAAATAAAGGAAGAATTGACATCTTTATGATTTTAATTTTCCCATCCAGGAGAAATCTTCTTCATTAAGTTTTCCCATATTTCTCAACAAAATTTGGTCATTTTCTTCATATAGATTATTGATATTTCAAATAAAGTTTATTGCTAGGTATTTTCTATTTGTTGTTATTTTATGTTGTTTTCTAACTGGGATATTGCTGGTGTAGGTAGGGAAACTTGCATCTTGACAAGACAGACCACTCTACTCTCATTGTTAACGTATTCTTCTGACTCTTTGGAGACTGCTATCATGTTTCCCAGCAGTCTTCTTTTGTCCTAGCTAAATAGTCCCAACTGACAGGATGAAACAGTATTTGGGGAAGATTCAGATGACAGTTGTGAGGAGGGTGACTTGGGGCAGGCATGACACTAAACGTGGGGGATCAGCAAGGCCTGGCTTCAGTAGTGATCCAGACTTAAAGAGATGTGCTAGGGCTGGCTGGTTAGCTCAGTTGGTCAGAGCTCTGCCTTGTAACACCAAGGTCAAGGCTTCAGATCCCTGTATCTGCCAGCCGCCAAAAAAAAAAAAAAAAAAAAAAAAAACTGCTCTTTCCACAGTACGCATTCTCCAGTAGTCAAGTCAGATCGTGAACAGGGTTCCAAGAAGCAGAAAGGTCCTCCACCACACGCAGGAAATTGGGAGAAAAAAATTGCTATCCCAGAAGTCAGCATACAAATTCTAAAATGACCTCTGGGTATTCTGGCCCAAAGTCCGTTTTTCTTCTTTTATCAAATGTGCCTCTTCCCCCGCCCCCCCTTTATTAATTTGGGGAGGGGCATGTCTGAGAGAAATTTCAAAGGAGGAAACATTAGGACATGTCGATAAACTGGATATAAGGGATAAAGGAAGGGAAAGGAGTCAATGATGGCTCAAACATGTCTAGCCTGAATCACTGAAGGGCTATGACTCTACTAAGAGAAAGTGTGAGAGGCTGGCAAGGGCAGACAGTTTGGAAGGAAGTCAATTTTGGACATCCTGACCCTGAGATTATAATATAGACACAGAGAGAAGTCTGTCCTACAGACCAGTATTCTTCAAATTTTTTTCCCACAGTAAGAAATATATTTTACATAGCAGGCCGGTTTGAACACAGACACAAACAGATAGATATAAAACAGACATTGGGTTACAAAACTCCTGCAGACTTAATGCAAGTTTGGGCCTGGAATCCTAGTGAGCGGGAGGAAAGGGCTGGGTGTGTAATCCGCATTGAATTGATAGATTCAGTTATGAGGACTAATGACTTCCTTTCCCTCAGCTGTCTGAGGTCCTGTAGTCTTATACTTGGCGACCAACACCCTGACAGGTAATTAATTATCCTGCCACCATCACCCTCAATCCCATGTTCCAGAGGGCTCCAGGGGAAGAGAGATTCCAGCAGAAACGCCACATACATTTTATTTATTTATTTTTTTAAAAAAAGATGACCGGTAAGGTGATCTTAACCCTTGACTTGGTGTTGTCAGCACCATGCTCACCCAGTGAGCTAACCGGCCATCCCTATATGGGATCCGAACCTGTGGCCTTGGTGTTATCAGCACCGCACTCTCCTGAGTGAGCCACGGGCCGGCCCCGCCACACACATTTTAGAGTTCAAAGTAAGTCTCGCTGCCAATGAACAGGGCACGCTGAGCTAGGAATTACTCACCTTTAAGAAATATCTCCTTTATCCTCAGCCTGGATAAGGATTTTACTTGGAGAAAGAAGGGCTAGAGAATTTTTAGGACTCCAATTTTTGAGTTTCAAGGCCATGGTGCTTAGAACTGGGAGAGGAAGGATAGGGAACAATTTCTCCTTGCAAAGCCAGAGTCCTAAATCCAAGCATGGAAAGGAGGCCAAGAGCCCTAAGCTAACATCTGTTGTTGGGTCACAGCCTAAGCAAGCTCAGGCTCAAGCTCAGCAATGCTTGGCTATGATGAATGAGGGAGCACAGAGGATTACTAGAGGCCTTGCAGAAAACAGCAATACATATTGAAAAGCTGCTTGTCCAGCCCCAAGAACGTTAACCTCCTCAGTCAAAATAAGGTGTTTTAACCTGAGTCATGTCAGAGCATCTTTCCAAAGTGGAAACAACTCAGAGTGAAACATTTCATAGTGAAAGGTACTTTTAAATAGAGATGAAAATGAGCCAATCAATTTTTGGCCTTAGAAATTTAGTTTTTAAAAAGTTCCAATGTACAATCTGGTTGAAATACCATGTCACTCTCAGGCTTTTTTCTGTTCAGGCAAAGGAGTAAATGAAGAGCTAGAAGACAGGGCAGTTGTTCAGGAGGTAAGGAGTGCTCCGGCAAGCTTCTCTTCCCATATTGGGGCTGATGCCCCAGGTTTTCAGGAGACTTTGATGATGGCTGCATGTCTGGGCTTCTCTTAACACCTAGCTCAAAGAGACAGGCTTTCATGGCAAAGGTCCCAGGGAGTCAGACTCAATCCTTCCTCCACAAAATATTACGGCAGCACAGAGGAGCTGGCTTAAAAATGACAAAACACTGACAATAAGCAGGCCGTTGAAGCCAGAAGCTGCCTATTCACCACACCCTTTCTCAGGCCCTGGGCTCTATTTCATTCTCTTCTGGTCCCCATTCTCCATCTCTGATTTAAAAGATTGCCAAGATATAAACCATTTCTCTTCGACTACTTCTTCTTTCCATAGACCATCCTCATCCTCTGTGGCAGGCCCTGTTCCTTTTGGCAGTAGTATACCTAAACTCAGAGGCACTTCTTTGTCCTGGTTCTAGTCTCTGGAATGACTCCAGACCACTTCAGTATCTCCAACTCAGATCTCTGCTCCTCCCACCAAGCCCATGACAATCTCCCTTTCTTGTGTGGCAGTATACTGACTCCTGTATTCCTCCAGCCTTGTGAGTCTTCTTGGCACCTTAGTCAACCCCACCCTACTTCCACCCTGTTAATATTCTGAGAACAAGCACAGTCTAGATATACCCACGCCAAACAAGACTGCCAGCGAAAGAAGAGAGCCACGGGTGTGAGCAGATAGATCCAGGTCTGGAACAGAAGGGGGTTTTCAATGCATTTTGAAGGCTGTAATGTGAATTAGCTGAGAAACAGGAGAAGGGGAAAGAAAAGTAATATGAGAAAATTTTACACTCTTTCTATTAAAGGAGAAAGAGGAGCTAGAAGGGAACAGAGCCAGGGATGAAGAGGGTTGTGTTTCCGATGTCTTTGACCCAGACAGGATTTCTGTAAATTCAGCTATCTCCCCATTTAGCCCTGCAGTCAACTGCCTTCTTGGAAGAAAGAAAAAAAAAATCATTGGACTAATTTAGTGATGGCCAGAGATAGCCAGAAGCTAAACTCTTGAACAGCTGCAGTCAGCATTTCTAGACTGCTTTTCATTTCTGCAAAGGCTGTGGAGTTACTCATCTACCTCCAGGGCTGATTGGTGTATCTCTATGCAATCACAGGACCTCTGCCTCTGACCAGCTCTTTTCCAAATGAGGACACAAAGTGGCCAAGCTTAGGGATCCCACAAGGCCACTGCCCCAGAGAGAGTCAAAGCTAAAGTTAGGGATCACCTCCTATAATGAGGATTCAGACCACAGAGCTGAGCTGCTTCTAACTCCTCTGAATGCCACAAAGTCCTCATATCATAGTGTTTGGGATGTTTGGACTACACCTCCCAGATGTGGACAAAGGAAGGCCCATCTTCAAGAGACACTAAAATTATGTTCCTCCATCCTCCCCCAAAAGTGAAACAAAACCAGGCCAGGAGGTCAGAGACACATTCACATAATTTATTAAATTCACCATACAAAGAATATGCCACAGAAAAAAATATCAGAACTGGAAGGGACATGGAGATGATCTGGTCTGATCCCCTCATTTTACAAATGAGAGAACTGCTTGAAGTCCCGGAACACCATCATGGACAAAGCCAGAACGTGAGCCCAGTTCTGACACACAGAAACACACAAACTTAAGGCTTCTGGTTGTGAGCCAAGTAGAGCCTAAAGACTTCATCCACATTTAGTTTTAAGTTTTCTATTTTCTATAGTACCACATTCTTATGCTTATCTACTTCTTGAGGCTGCAGGAAGAGCCCTAAAGAAAACAAGATGAGCTGCGGAGTCATTCAGGAAAAAAAGACGAATTATGGAGCACAGGAGTTAAGAGGGGTTAGGGGAAGAACCCATCCCCAACCCCAAGATTTCTGATCACCCTCTTGCCCCAAACAATATACACTCAGACCCCAGTGCATCAAGGCAAGTATACCTGCCTTCCTGAAGTACAGATCAAGTTTGGAGAAGGAAGGGAAAAGAACCAGGCAGAGAAAAGGGAATGAAATATTCATAACAATGTCATTCTGAAATCAACAAGTCCAAAGAGAACACTGTTCCCAATTTCAAGCAAATCCAAACACCATAAGAGAAGGCTGTAGCACTTTGTTATTAAATCAATTATGAGATATAAGCAAAAACACCAATAAGTTAGCAAAATAAATAGTGAAAGTTTTGCTGGGACTGATGTAACCCAGTGAAAACATCATTTTTATGTTCTGGGTCAAGAAAACTGAAGTGTGCCTTGTGGTGCACCTTAGGGGAAAACCCTAAGAGATTATGGGAGTTTTCACAGCAGACAGAAGTCACACATAACTGTCTATGGACCTAGAGAATCTTTCTGCTAAAAGCTACTCCCTGAATGTACATTCCCTTCTCCCCAAAAGCCAAGATTGCCCAGACAAAGCTGAGGTTCACTGACTCTGACCAGGCCTGGACAGGTCGCGCCACTGTCTGTGTGTAGGTGGCCCAGGTCGGCATGGGCTGACGGTGGAGCAAGTAGAAAAACAAACAGTTTGTTGCTAAAGAACTGAGCTGTGTTTGTGGAAGGAATTTCATTACCCCAGGACATGCTTCAATCACCCTGGACATCTGTGCCTCCAGCTTCTAAGGCTTAGGCAAACTTGCCACCTCTCCCAAGCCTGGCTCCTGGGGCAGCTGGACTCCAGTCTATAACAGAAGGGATGCACTGCTACAGAGAAAAATAGTAGCTATAGGAATAAGTGTACTGCCCTAGCCCCTGCTGGCAAGATAGCATCTTCCAAAGGACTGCAGCATCCAGAGGAGGTGCTCGTGCTCCATCTGTCCAACACACAGAGGACAGGAGGGAACAGCAGCACACATGAGCCCCAAACACTAGGTGCAGCCAGGGAATAGTCAAGAAGTCAAAGTCAGTGCTAGCAGCCTACTGGGGCGGTGGGCTTCTCCACAGGTGACAGGCAGCAGCAATGGCAGCATCCATCTCCTCGCAGCTCATGTTTCCACCACTCGGATGAGAGGCATGGGCTTAGGGCTGGGGGGCTTGGATATCCTAATGCTGAAGAGAAAGTTGGAAACACTGAGTGCTGTGTCATTACCCACCCTTCACAGAGCTTCCCCTTCACGTTTGCCTCGGGAATCTTACACTTCAGTGCTGGCTGACCTCTTAGATTCCCAGTGCTTTGACACAGCAATTTTGAGTGACATCTAAAGATTTGGGGCATGAAACACTTGTATGGTGGCAGGGGTGATGAAAAGAAGGGGGCAGTTAACTGTGAAATGGATATAGCTGTGCTTCTTGATTTTTTTCAAGGTCTTGGGCCCTTTGGTGAATTTCTTGGAAGCAAAAGACCCTGTCCCTAGAAATATGCAAATATTAAAAATAAAATTTACATACAGTTTTAGGAGTTTTATATACCTCTAGAAAACACGCATGGACCTCCTTGGGTTCATGGTATCAGGCTGTACTCTAACTAGGTTAGAAAACAGTTCTGGTGGAGAATGGGTCAGATTAGAGACCAAGAGAGGAAAGTTGGTTCAAAAAAGCCTTGTCCTTAGGGCCGGCCTGTGGCTCACTCAGGAGAGTGTGGTGCTGATAACACCAAGGCCACGGTTCGGATCCTATATGGGGATGGTCGGTTAGCTTACTTCTGAGAATGTGGTGCTGACAACACCAAGTCAAGGTTTAAGATCCCCTTACTGGTCATCTTTAAAAAAAAAAAAAAAAAAAAAAAAAGCCTTGTCCTTGCCTTAGCACTTAAGGTTTCACATAGCTCTGTCCCGCCTTCCTTCCCTTCCTACCTGCCCACCCTATACACACTCACCTGCCCAGGTTCTCTGTCTTGGCCCGGGTCTGGGTGCTGAAATTGGCATGACTGATTTGTTTTTCTATTAGGTGTTCCATCCGGTCGTGCATCTCTAAATTCTATAATATAAGCTATGGGATTAGAATTGGCCTTTTTCTGGCTTGTTATGTGTCACAGTTAGCTAGCTCATTCTGGGCTTTCCACCACTGTTTGTGCTGCTGTTGCCCCCACCCCTATCATGCAAGCCACCAACTGATGTCTTCTCCCCCTCTTCATTACTATAGATTGCTCTCTTCCTCCAATATCTGCTCCTCAATGACTGTGCAACAATGATCACTTCCTGCATATACTCTGTATACATTTCCTGTATGTAATTCTTTGTTGTCAGTTGAGATATTCACTTATCTTTGATGATATGCTATTCTATAAAGAATTCTTAGGTCTATTTTTTTTTAAAAATATATTTTATCTCTAACTCTAGAGTGCGAACTCCCTAAAGATAAACAACCCTGTCTCCCATTTATCTCCCCCATTAAAAGGGATCTTCACACACAGGCTGCAAAGTGATCTACAGGTAGTCAAGGGAAAGAAAGGGCTCTGTAGCAAAGAGGAAATTAGACTAGGATGACATGCGGCTTGCACCATGTGATATGTCCCTTGAGGGCAGGGGCAGGTCTCACTATTGTTAGCAATTCCCTGAAGGTTCTCAGAAAATGTTTACTCAACTAAACTTAAGATCAATCAACCATATCATACACTCACTTCTGAGCAGCAGCTAGATAAGACCAAGACCACCTTTCCTTCCCTTATGTCTAGTCTTCTCTTCAAGAGCCCTGCTCTCCTGCCGGAGCTGCCCAGCACACACACCTCTGCCTCCAGATAGGCGACTTTCTCCTTGAGCTCCTGGATGGTGGCATCCTTTGACTGGATCACAGCTTTTGAATTCTGGAGCTGCAACGATACAGGAGACACTGGAGCTCATTTTGCAATGACTCATTACACACTCATCAAACCTCATCCCAGCTGCTGGGGAAGCCAGCAGACATGAAAGTCAGAGCTCTGCAACTCTCATGTGACTTAATTAGCTTTTCTACAAAAACTTCATTTTAGTCAATATTAAACTCTTCATTATTCCAGGGGTGGGGGAGTGTGTGTGTGTGAGGGGAACACCACTCTGATAATCCAAAACAACGGATAATTCAACACCCATTCCATTTGGCTTGGAAAATACAAATTATTTATTCATTCGAGAAATATTTATTGAATGCTTATTATATAACAGTCCCTGTTCTAAAAAATGGGAAACAGCTGAAAACAAAATAGACAAAACGGAGCTGACATGAAACAAATATGCCCTCCCAATTAGGGGATTTTATGTTCTCAAAACAATTCTGCAAATGTTCATATCCTAAGTATGCTACCCTAAAGTTCAGGTGGGGTAAGGCAAATCTGCCATGAGGCAGAAAGATTGGACAACTGTACACTGATAACTGAGTTCATAAACTCAATTAATCAATCACTAGCACTCTTCACAGAGTGTAGGGGAGACTAACCTTTTCCTTCCATTCCCGTTGGAGAGTGAAGCCAAATGCCCAAAAATGTAGGGGAAAGATGGAAGAAAAGCAAATCCTAATAACCCAGCCCCTAGTAATTGGTAGCTATAAATGTTTTATGGGAAATGCATGAGTATAACCCAAGCTCCCTGGGAGAGTAGTAAATAAAAACACAGACTTGGGGTAACACTCTAGGGAAGGCTAAGATCTGACCCTGCTTACCTGTTCTATCATTTGTCGGACTTTCCGCTGCTGGCTCTTGAGCATGTCATCCAAGTGATGGATCTTCTCCCGCAACCCAGCCACTTCCTTTTCCAGGGTAGCAGTCCTGGAGATAAAGACCAGAGGCTGAGGCAAGGGGAAAAGATGCCTTCTCTACCCAGCCACAAGAAGAACCTTGGACTTGGGAGGTTCCCATCAGGTGTAACTCCCTCCACCTGATCCCCAGCAGTCTGCCCTAAAGAATAAGTGGTGGGACATCTTAATATGTCACACTGGAAACATCCTCAGTGATCATCTAGTCCAGATGAAGAAATTGTGGCTCAGAAAGTCATTCTGGATAGCTTCAGAGGGTAAAACTAGAACCCTCTAAATAGGTAGATGATCCAGGGAAGGAGTTTTTATATTAACACAGGAAAGACTTCCTCAGTACTAAAGCTGTCAGAAAGTGGGCTGCCTCATGTTTAATGAGCTCCCCATTACTGGAAAGATTCAAGTAGGAGCTGGGATTATATTATACCCAACAGCATCCAGCTTTTGGCAGGGATTTTATATCAGGAGGTAGATAAGGTCTGAGGATCCCCAAAGCCTCTCCACACAACTCTGTTTTTTAGTCTCCCAGTTCCTGCTGTTGCTTCCTTTGCATCTTCTAAGCAAACTGAATCAAAATTCCCAAGTCCGTGTGACATAAGAAATACACATTTGGTCTCTGCTTCTAGTTCCTGACATGAAGCTCCTAAAACTTTTGTAATCTCCTCAGTACAGGGGTGATAGGAGCATGTTTTGTTATATTTGGTCTTAGTCCCCAGTTCCTGAAAAGGAGACCTTTGGAATCTCTGGAAGTGATGCGTATCTTTTTGTATGCTAAGGAGATGATTCGTGGCTGGGGTCCCTAGACAGCTTCAGGCTGGAAGAAGCAGGTAGCCAGAAAGACCAAGGCATGATTCAGCCCCACCCCATCCCCAACCTCTGGGGTGGGGATAGAGGCTGGAGACTGAGTTAATCACCAATGGCCAATGATTTACTCAATCACAGCTATGTAATGGAACTTCCATAAAAACCCTAAACAAAGGAGTTCGGAGAGCTTCCAGGTTGGTGAACACATCCACATGTTGAAATGGTGGCACATCCCAACTCCATGGGGACAGAAGGTCCTGCACCCTTCCAGATCTCAGATTTTGCCCTATGTATCATGCCCTCTTCATCTGTCTGTTCATTTGAATCTTTATAATCTACTTTATAATAGACCAGTAATAGTAAATAAAGTGTTTGCCTGAGTTCTATGAGCCATACTTCAAATTATTGAACCTGAGGAGGGGATTATGGGCACTCCTGATTTGTAGCCAGGTCAGACAGAAGTGTCGGTACCCTTGGACCCATGACTTGTGACTGGCGTCAGGATGGGGTACAATGAAACCTGAGCCACCCCACGTTCTTCCTAAACTTCAAACATTTTAAGTTTTTCCCCTCAGCTTACCAATGCCCTATTTCTCAGTCTCTTTTTATTTAGAAAGTCAGCATTTATAGTGCATAGCTATTACCTGCCATTCCCAAACCCTGGTTTTGGATTATCTATTCCTTTTTATTTCTCTTGCTCCTCCCATCTCTTGGTCTGCCCATGAGCACCTCCACCACAGAGGAAGTAGTGCTGAGTAATTTAAAGTTTCTGATATGAAGTCAAGTCAGAAAGGAGGCTACAATAAGATGTCTGCATTTTCCATGCCAAGAAGGTCAAATCTGAGTTATCTTAAAGGAGAGAAAATGACCCCAGGAGACTGATATGTCCTCAAAGGCAAGGATCATGTCTGTTAATCTTGTAATTACTTAGAAGGTCCTTCATGTCATGTCCGTTGAACTAAAAAAGGTCCAACTTACACAATGGCAATCAGACCCCATAATACTGGTGTTAAATTTGATTTACCATTTGAGATATTATTTATGAATTGCCAACTGCATAAAGAATTTCCAAATTGCTGAAGATCCAAAAAGCACAATCTTTGCTCTGCAGATTTTATTGCTTTGGGGCCTCTGATCCCCTGTGATCAGAGGGAATTTGCAAAACCCTCTAACCTTGGAGGTAGAAAGGATCTCAGTGATGCTCTATATACCACTGCTGACAGGTGGTTCTCTGTTTCTATCTGAACTGCTTCAAGTAACAAGAAGCTCAGTATCTCCTCCTGAAGCCACTCATTTTATTTTTCATCAGCACGACTTATAAAGAAGTTATGCGATTTACCCTCAAGTAGTACACAGTTGGTTTGTTTTTTTCTTTGGCGGGGAGGAAACTGTGATAAAACACATCCAGAGTAATAACCTATGGAATGCCATGCTGCAACAGCAGATGCTTTACCAGCTCTCATTTGACCTTGGCTCTAAAACCCTAAAAGCCTTTTCTTTAGGTTACTAACCCATGGAAAATGAACTCCCCGTAGATGGCAGCTTTCCGAACAGTATCTCCCTGGGTGGGGCTCCACCCTGAGCAATCACATTATGAGTCAGAGCTGGAAGATCTGACATCAGCACCAGCTTCCTCCCCAGACCTGGCCACTGTGGGAGCTGCAGACTACATGGTCCCCATCTCCCCACTACCCCAACTTCACAGTGAACAAGGACCCTTACTTTTCTTGTTGTGCTTGGCAGTCAGTGTTCTTGCTCCGAAGTTCCTCTAAGGCCAATTCCCCTTCCCTGACTTTTGTCAGTAAGGCCTGATGCTCCTGGGTGGGCCAAAGGAAAGGAAATCCAGGATGAGAAGATGGCAACAGTTTCTGTGTTTGGTGAGATGGCACTAGGGCTCTGGGACAGCTGCCAAAGAGCAACAAGTCAAGCTGGTTTGCTGGGGTGCCCTCCCCTGTCAGGGATAGCCCTTCCCACCCTCAGCACACAGAAACTTCCCAGCCTCACCCAGCTGCCCAGGGGAAGAACCTGGCTCTGTTTTACGCAGGCCCACCTGCCAGTTGTGGCAGCCAGTCCCTGAGAAACTCAGTGGGGTGGCTTCTTGGCAATAGTCTTCAAAAGCCCAAAAGGGGCAGCTGTAGAAGAACCTGACTAAAGTGGAAATGGATTTAACTCTAGTCAGGGGGAGGCTGAAGCTAGCTGAGAGAAAGGCCTTCCCATTCCTTAAAGTCTATAAGGTATTCAAAGGGATTTGTGAAAGGAAGTTGTAAAGTGTGTTGTTTTTTTTTGGAGCTGCTTGCAAAAGGAGTCTCAGCAACCATCTCACTCAATCCCTGGGCCCCTTCCAGCCCTGGAGCCTCTGCACTGATAAGCAAGACTCCACAATTACCGTCTCCATCCCCAGCAAGCGCCGCTGCAACTCTCTGACTTCTGCCTCTTTCTGCTCCACTCTCTCCTCCTCTCTCTGAAGGGCAACATTACTCTGTTCTGCTTCTCTCTGGTACTGGGTGAGTGTGACCTGTGACATAGGATGGAGAGGTGTTAAATGGTAAGGGAAAAAAGAGCAAACTGCATGAAAACTGTAGAAGAGAACCCAGGAACCTGGGGCGGCTCTGGAACCACAATGGGAGAAAGGAAGTGACCCTGACAAGCACATCCCACCTCCCATTCACTGTTCAGGACCACCTCAGATGATGCCAGCAGATTAACTCTATTTCCAGGGTTAATTGGCATACAGTTGATTGAGCTCTACTTTAAAGTGACAGCTGGAACCCACAAGCACCAACCACTTCAGGTGGCTGACTTCAACATCCCCACAAATCCTCCAGTGCCACTTGAGCTTAATTCAATGCTGTGGCTTTCACTCCAGGAGAGGATATCTCCATGTCCTTCCTTCTGCTTCTACAACTCCTCCCCACCCTTACTTCAAGCAAAATGTCAGAGCCCATGTACAAAAGCCAAAATGACATTTGGAAGGGCTACTAAGCACCAGGAAGAATTTGTCTTTTATCAAAGATGAGAAGCCAATTTGGAAAGGATAGAAGCAGAATTTTAGAATGTTAGAATGAGAAAGTAAAGTAAGGACTTGCCTCCTTTCCTCCCACCTGCACCTTGCCAACTCCTACTCATCCTTCAGGTCTCTCTTAGACACCCCTTCTTCCAGGGAACCTTCTGAGCCTGGGGGAGGAGCCCTTGCTTTGTGTGTCTACAGAGGACACACAGCCCTCCCCTCTCATAGCACTGAGGGGATTTTGCCCAGTCACTCGTGTGCACCCCTAAAAAGACTGTCGGCTTCATAACAGCACAGACCTGAGCACTGTACATTCCCAGAGCTCCAAACAGTACCTAGCTCACAGTAACTGTTCAATAAAATTGTGAATGGAACTGAGGTTCATCTAGTCCAACCCTCTCCCTTCACAAGTAAAAGTCAACTGACCTATTGAAGGTTACACAGCTAGTGAGTGACAGCACCAACGCTAGGACCCAGCTACTTCTCTGTCCATTTGATGCTTTCCAGTTACCCACACTGACTCCTCGTCATTTACTAAAGAACTCAGGTAACACACTTCTGGAAAGCCTAGCTAACCCTGGGAAAACAGAACACCAGAAGCCAGTTTGTCTGGCCCCTCCTTAAGTCAGAACCAGGAAGGAGAAAGCACAGACAGGATAATGTGTGATGGGACATGTCCATGCTACACACCAGCCTTGTCCAGGGCTTGCTGCAAACCCTTCCTGATAGCAAGCAGCCAGTAGATAGCAAGCAGCCATGAAGCATGGGGAAACCCATGCTTCATGGAAGGTTATTTTCATGGTAATTGATGACCTTGCCCTTCCTACCCCCAGGTTGAGAAAAGTAGACCAGAGAGTCCAATTCACTAGAAGAGACTGAGAAAAGTCCTCAAATGACCAATATTAGCGCAAAATACACAAGAACTTAAAAACAAGGCCTTTCATTTCTGTACACAAACACTGCATCCAGGCTGATATGTGCTCAGAGCACAGTGTTAATGGGGCCATGGTCCTATCCCTGCACCCACTGCAGGGTCACAAAGATTAAAATAAAAATACAGACTCCCTTTCCACATCTGTCCTTGTAGCTCCAGCCATCCCTGACCCCAAAGGAACCACTTTAATTATAAGAGGGTGTGCCAACCTTCCCTAATAATGGGAACAGCCCAAGGAGCACCTCCTATTGCAGGTGGGTGCTGGCACCATGGAGTTAAGGAATAGTCCCTCTAAACCATGGGCAGTTGGCTGCAGCCATCAGGGGTCTCTAGCCTTGGGCTCTGAAACCCAGATCAGCAGACTCCCCTGTGTATGATCAAACCAACAGATATTTCTGTAATTTCCATAACTTTATAATGCCTCTCAGTGCAGAAATTTCTTTCCAAAATTCACAACCTTGTCAGTGCTTCAGCCTCAATCTACCCTTCCTCCTGTTTTACTCCAAGAATGTAGGTAACTGCTGGTCACCAAACTGATAGATACATCACCAACCAAACTATCCAAATGTTGAATCTGAAACAGATGCAGCAAACTCCTTTACCTACTTTGTTCTGAGACCACAAACTAATCTTAG
Source organism: Galeopterus variegatus (assembly GCF_000696425.1). Classification (NCBI taxonomy): domain Eukaryota; kingdom Metazoa; phylum Chordata; class Mammalia; order Dermoptera; family Cynocephalidae; genus Galeopterus; species Galeopterus variegatus. Next base: position 259,965 of record NW_007727259.1, read on the forward strand.
TATTACCCTAAGTCCAAACTATTTACAATAGGAAAATCTGCTTGTTAAACTGATGACTAAATACATAATATCTTCTATTTCTAAAACCCTTTAGAACAATAAAGTGTTCTCATATATATTACCTCACTCAATCTGCACAGCAAACTTGTGAGGTGTACTTCATGTATACTTCATGATCCTTTCTACACAAGTTGAAACTGATGCTTAAATTACTTGCTCAAATAAGACTTCACTAACTTAGTAGCAGTTTATCATTCCCGGTGCCCTTCTTCCTCACTCTCTCTCCTCCCAAAAGTTCTCTTTCTTAGTTCCATGAAAAGAAGAGTAAGGCTGGCCTTCTTTCCATCAGCTCCCAGCATGCCTAGGCAGGATATAATCCTATCATAACATATTCATGACATAAATAAAACTCACTTGTGGATGAACAAGAGCAGATAACAGATGGTTAATCTCACATAGTTAGAAAACTACCAGTGTACCTCATTTTGTACTTAAAGAATTTTCTAGAAAGTATGGAAGACCTCACATGCTTTTATTTATTTTTTTTCTAATTTTGTTAAATAATTACATTGAAATTTATTTGACAATTTGTGAAGCAATTTATTTTGAAAAAGGAATTCCTATAGCATAAAAATTTCTTTAGGAAGCTTCCATATGATAACTAAACTGGTCCCTCAGTATTCCACAGAATTTTTATTCTCTGGTCAGTTTTTTTTTTTTCATCCTCCGAAATTTCTATTTTAGACTTTCTCCACTTTCCATCAGCTTTCCCCTCTCACCACACTGCCATTTTACTCTGAGCAAATGACCTTAATTTCTGTTTCACAGAGATGCTGCTGACACTTACGTTGTTGATATTCACATCTCATTTTTATCTCCATCCTCTTCCTTTTACTAGCTTCTTCTTGTCAGCATTTAAACATACATATATCATGCTACTCTTCCATGTGTTCTCTGCTTTTCTGTCTCACAAGCTTTCTTTCAGTTTTTCACATCCCATTTTCCTTTCTCCTTTAGGGCCTTTGTGCTCAATTTATGCCTGGAATTCTCTTTACACTTCTTATTAAAACAGATGCTGCAGCTTACGTCTATTTCATCCTAAAATTATATTCTCCCATTTATCAGAAATCGCTGAAATAAATATATAATTTTTTTTAGGCACCCTTTCTTAAAAATTGGTGTGTATTTTAAAAACTTTATTATATTGATAAGTTGAATTTTTTTTTTTTTTTGTCCTTTTTGAGACTGGCCGCACTGCGCTCAGCCAGTGAGCGCACCGGCCATCCCTATATAGGATCTGAACCCGCGGCGGGAGCGCTGCTGCACTCCCAGCGCTGCACTCTCCTGAGTGCGCCACGGGCTCGGCCCAGATAAGTTGAAATTTAAAAAAAAAATTTTTTTTTAAACTTTTTACAAAGCACCTTTGCCATTCCTACCTATATGAGGTTCCTTCAATTTTTTTTCTCCCAAATTCTTTTCTTTTCTTTTCTTTTTTTGAGCCCCCTTTATTTTTATTTATTTATTTTTAATCAGTACAGTCTAAAATGTTCTTGGGGTTGGGGAAGGGGGTGGGGCTGGCCCACAGCTGATTCTGTTGCTGGTCTGGTTATGATGGGGGGTGGGGCTAAAGCCCTGGGGGAGTTCCCCCTACTGCCCCCCACCCAGGCTTCTGGCTCCATCGATGGCCTGGGGGCTGTCAGCAGTGGGCAGGGCCAAGGCCCTTGGGGGGGCTTCCCTCACATACTTTTAGTAGTAGGGGGCTTTCATTCTCTATAGATTTCTGTATTTTTTAAATCTTCTAATCTTTTTAATCTAGTGTTACTTTTTCTTTTAAATCTACTATTACTTTTACAACAATAATTAAGGTACTCATTCAAGACCACAAAGCTCTACATGTAAAGCTGAGACCAGAACTGAAGTCCTCTGCCTCCATGGGCACAGTTTCTTCTATGACAACACAGGTCTACCAACTCATCAGTCCACATTTGCAAAGCACCCACGTTGTGCCTGGTGTTACACCAGAAGCAACAGTCATTGCCTGCATTGAGCCTTACAACCTAGTGATTCTCATCATGGTACATACAGAAATGACTTCTGACCCACCTGCTGTCCCAGACCAGTACTAGCGCTCAGAATCAGTAGAGCAGAGAATTAAGACCTGACCTTTGAACTATGGGCCAGCCTTGAACAGCAAATACTATAAATGTCTAGTCGATGGTACCCAGACAGAAAGACATGAAGTCCATGCTGAGAAAGTCATTGGCACTGCTTCCAGTAGCCTGTGGGGCTCCATCTACCCAAATCCCAAATCTCACCTCAAAGGCCACACGGTCTGACTGGTGTTGTCGCTCAGCCTCCTGCAACTTGGCAAGCAAGTCCTGCACAGTCTTCCTCAAGCTCTCGACACCTTCATTTATATAGGTGTCCACCTACAACCAGAGCAGGAAAAGGAAGATGAAGCCACCATGTGTGTAACTTGGTAAGAGGAAGTACCCTCCCTGCCACACACACTGGTTTGGGCCATCTAGTCCAGACCAGCCTCACAAGAGAATTAACACTATGCAAATAAAGAGTTAGTCTTGGGCAGCCAAAAGTTCTGAGTTATTCATAAAAATACATTCTCACTTCAAACCCTAAAGAACTCAGCTAGCTTCAAATAACCCAGTTATTTTAGGACACAGTAACTTTTTACAAATGTATCAACTGACTGACTTCTTAACAGATATGTGTATGCCATCTCTATGTATCCTGCTTCCCTCCATCAGACTAGAGCTCTCCAAGAGCAGGGACCATGTTCCCCTTTGGACCAGGGTTCCCCAAGGACAGGGACTATGCCACACTCTTCACAAGGGAAATGGCCCAAAGACACATCTTTTACTGTTCTCAGCACCTAGCACTGAGATCAGCATATAAAGGGTTACTGATGGATAGACAGGTTTAGGGCAAAAGTACCCACTGAGTCCAGGAATCTGATTTGATATACAAAAAGATTTTTTTTTTTTTTTTTAAAGATGACCAGTAAGGGGATCTCAACCCTTGGCTTGGTGTTGTCAGCACCACGCTCAGCCAGTAAGCAAACTGGCCATCCCTATATAGGATCCGAACCCGTGGCCTTGGTGTTATCAGCACCGCACTCTACCGAGTGAGCCACGGGCCGGCCTCAAAAAGATGTTTCATCAAGGTTACTGCTTAGTCTCTCTCCCAGACACACCCAATTATGGGCTGGTGGTTAGAGCTGAGCTGACATGTAGGGTCTCGCCCCTATCTCTGCTGCACAGGCCCCAGACACTTCAGTTACAAGATTCCTGTAAATCTGACAAAAAAATCTCTCCATCTTGCACAGTGGGAAGCAGCAACATCTTCAAAGAAGAGCGCAGAGCTCTCAGTTGAGAAGGAGACAGGGTCTCAGTCACTGCCTTATTACCTGGTCCTGTGGGCCTTCATTTCTTTATCTGTGCTGCAGTGAGAAGATTCTTCCCATGCCCTGGCCTATAAGCTTCCCCAAATATAGGTAAGATAATATCCGGTAGGGCTTTGAGCTTGTGAGAAGAAAGAGGCTGAACAGATATTGCCAGGCGTTATTATAATTTGTTGCCAACAACATATTTGCCAAATATGGTGATGCAAGGGAAGGGGAAAATCCAAACTGCACACCTAAAGTGAGAGGCTAGAAGCACAACATTCTAAATCTAGATGTGAATATGTTTTCTGGTCCATTCCCCTATATCCTCACCTAAGTTGCTGTGCAGGTGAAAGGACTTTAAAAGGTCCCTGGAACATAATTATTATATATTTATTTCAAACAGTGTTCTCATAAGATTATCTAATAACATGGAAAACTTTCATGAACATACTATCTCATATGATATAATATGAAGTGAAAAAAGTGAGTTATAAAACTTTACGTGTAGGGCCGAGCCCGTGGTGCACTCGGGAGAGTGCGGCGCTAGAAGCGTGGCAGCAGCGCTCCTGTTGCGGGTTCGGATCCTATATAGGGATGACTGGTGCGCTCACTGGCTGAGTGCGGTGCGGCCGGTCTCAAAAAGGCCCGGAAAAAAAAAACAAAAAAAACTTTATGTGTAGGAGGTAGAATCAACAAACTAGAATTTAATGTAGGAATGTGGATAGGTCCTAAAAAAATGGTGTTGAGTAAAAAGGGAAAAAACAGAAAAAAGATATAGCACAAGTCCATCATGTAAACTGAAAACATTTTATAGACATATTTAAAGTCATATATTAAATACATTGCAGTGAGTATCTCTTGGCCGGGAGTGGGGGGACGGGGCGCCAAGGGCAGAGACAGGTAGGGGAGACACAGGGGGAAAAAAAAAGTAAAACCAGTGGGAGGCCTTGATGAGACCCATGATGATAATGTGCCATGAACGAATGGGTAGGTCTGATTCAGCTCTGCACTGAAGGGCCAAAAACACCCAATCCAAAAAATACCCAACCAAGGAAACAAAAAACAAATATGCAATTTCTAGTATAATCTCAATATTATAAATACTTGTATATATTTGCATTGAAGGAAAGACAAAGAAAATTTCACCCAACTGTGATTTTTCTTTGGATAAATTACTATTGATATTTTTTCCTTCTTTCACTTTTTGGTGTTTCTGAATTTCCCAAGTTTTCTATAATAAGAATGTCTTGTATTATGATATGACCACAAAATACGTAATAATACACATCTTATTTTAAAAAGTACAGCCATGGAAGGAAATACTGTGCAGTTATTCTGAAGAATGAGGTAGATTTATATATACTAACGTGGAAAGAAGGTTATAGTATACTCTTCAGTTTAAAAAAATAAAAAAGCAAGCAAGGAATAATTACCATGACCCTGTATTTGTGAAAAGTATGTGTTTATTATATACTACATGAATTTATACATGTTTACTTGATGTATGTGTATATATTAACACACATATGCTATTTAAATATGGTTGTCTGTATGTAGAAAAACACTCGAATATTGGCACTCAACTTTAGCCAAACATAAGAGCCACCTGAAGAACTTTTAAAAGACCTGATGCCCAGGCCAAATCTCAGACATCATCTCTGTTAAAGCTCCCAAGGCTATTTCTATGGGCAGCCAAGACTGAGAAGCACTGCTCTAAAAGGATCCACCCATTTCAATCTGTTAGCAGTGGATACTTCCAAGGAGTGGGACTGGAGAAGGGAAATTTCCTTTTTATATTTCTCTGTTGTTTGAATTTTTACATCAAGTATTACTCTTTAATTTAGTAAGAGAGAATGAGAAAGTAATAAGCAAATGAGTCAGGGAACAGCAGATGCTGCCCCTGGCTAAGCATCAGCCATCATGGTTACCTCCATTACTTACCTCAGGTGGGCTACTGTACAGGGTTGTGGGACTCTGACAAAAGCCATTTGGCTTTTCTAGCACCACCTGTTCAAAGAAAAATAAAATTGGTATTTAAAATAGTGCCAAGCAACCAACTTCGAAACTTTATTCTCCTAAGACCTCAAATCTTAGAGAAAGAAAGAGACACAGGGATAAGGGAGGAGGGAGAGATGGAAGGGAAAGTTGGAGAGAAAGAAGGAAGGAAAGAAGAAAAAAGGGAGGGAGGGAGGGAGGGAAGGAAGAAAGGAAGGAAGGAGAAAGGGAGGGAAGGAAGTGGAAAGGAGGAAGGGAGGAAGGGAGGGAGGGAGGGAGGAAGGAAGGAAGAGAAGGGGAAAGGAAAGGAGACAGGGAAGATGGGAAAGGAAAGGAAGAGAAGGGAAGTAGAGGGGAGGGGAGAGGGGAAAAAGAAGACTATTGGAGTTCCGTGGGAAAACAGAAATGAGAGAGAGTAGAGAAATGTGTGTGGCCTCGAGAGAAAATACCCTAACCTTGCAGGGAGGATGAAAGCTCAGCCTACAACTGTTCAGCAGATTGGAAAATACGTGTACAGCCCATTTTTCCAAGCCTAGGGAATACAAGCAGCTGCTTGCCACAAACAAAGAGTTTCCCTTGCCCCTAGGGATCCTGACAAGGTTTGACAAAGCATAAATCAAAAAGGAAAGCAGGTTTTGCTATAGTTCTTTCCAAACCAAAGCCTGATTATTCATCACATGACTGCTGGTTTGTACAAACAAGAGGCCTGGACTTCTGGGCCAGTCTCTCAGCACATTAGGGTCTTCTCCCACCTGACAAAGCACCTCCCACCAGCCAGATGTGAGCTCAGGTACTGAAAGTCCCACCATCAGCCACACAAGCTTGGTGTATGCCCAAGATAAAGGAACTTTCCTGGCACCACATGCTGGCCACTGTTCCCTTTAGAGGAATGGGTCAGGTGCTGCTGGAGAAAGGCCACCCCGCCCAAACCAAAATGCAAATGAAGGAGACACAACTCAGAATCTAGAGGAGAATGAGGGTGAAGTCAGGAGATAGCTCTGTTCTCCTGAGGACATTTCCATCCCAGGAAGAACTCATCCAATCTGTTCAGTCTAACAAACATTTACTGATGCCTTCTGCCTCCTAGACCCTGGGCTAAGCGTGAGGATACAGAGACAGTGGGGGAAGGGGGGGTGAACCTCTAACTTCAAGGTGCTTCCTATCCCAGGGTAGACATGGCTACATATACAGACAAATAACAGGCTAGGACCAAGACTTCAATTTACACTACAGGTGTCATTCAAATTAAGCAAGATAAACTTAAAATAAATTTGGATTTATAGGTAATGATCTGCTTTATAAAACTGTATTACAAGAAGATTAATCACAGAATTCTTTTAGATAACAGGCTTTGCCAATAACTTATAATAATTTTAATTTATATAAATTCAATTTCTGTACAATGTTTTAGGAACAAGTGTACTTACAGGCTGATATGTGTAAATGCAAGTGCCTGTCTGCTGGCAAGCACTAACTAGACTGTAAGTGATCAGAGAAGCCAGTATTGCCTACATTCTCTCCACTCCTGGATGTGGTGCTAGATTCAGTGTGCACTGGGAGATTGGTAAATGGGACTGCCTGGCACAACCCACCTCCTCAGCAGGGACCAACCATGGACCATTCCCTATTACCTGTATCTCCTTTCGATGGAGAGAATCTCCTGGATCCCTGTCAAGCTTGCTACTTATATCCTCACGGAGCTTCTGCAGGCAGTTCCTGGCCTGGCAAAGGAAGGCAAGAAACTTGAGCTTTGGGGTAGGAAAAGACAGCACATCCACCTTTGTGCCCCATCCCCAACCCGTAATACTATGAGTCAGACACGGTTCTAGGTATTGGCTGTGGGAAGGAGGAAGGGACCCTGGCCAAATTGGGGCTACAGATAACATTCTAGTTGCAGAGATACACAACACAAAAAACAAATAAGTAAAATGCATACCGTGTTATATGGTAATAAATGCCAAGGAGAAACATGAGCCAGGGAGAGGGTTAGGAAATGATGGGAAAGGTGGCTGATAATTTTAGATAGGATGGCTGGGGAATAGGTTAGGCATGTGGTATTTAATAAGTATTGTTGATTAATGAATTGGATCCAAAGGTCAAAAGTGATATTTGACACACAGGAGAATATGATGGCTCTTCAGAGATATAAAGGGAACAGAATGGAAAAAAACTGGAACCCATAAAAGAAGGAAGCCAAAAAAAAAGTGAGGTTTAGAGAAATGATGTAGGCACTCCCTCAGAGGGAAAGGATGCCCACCTCCTGGATGTACTGGACCTCACTCTTCAGCTGGTTAATATTCTTCTCATGGATCATCTTGTCTCCAGACCTCCCCTTCAAGTACACCTGAAATAAGTTAAGGAACCTCAAGTTAAACTAATTTCACATCAACAGGCAACCTCATACACTACTGGTGGAGGGTAGAGTTACCACCAATTTACTGGGTGGCAATTTGGTGATTAAATCAGAAAACTTTAAAAATATATTTACTCTTTGACCTATCAAATCTACTTCTGGAAATTTATGCTAATGCAATAAAATTTAGCTAAATGATATATAGGTATATTGGTATAAACATTCACACATGTATATATAAATTCATGGAAAGGGGGCTGAAGGTATGTACACCAAACTATTCAGTGTGGGTCCTTCTGTAGAAGAGGGGTATAAAAGAGAATTTAAACATTTTGCTATGCATACCATGCTTGAATCTTTTACAATTGAGAAAACATGTCTGTATTACTTGTATTACAAAACACATACACAACACAGTAACATATTATCTTCAGCAAAATATTGTGTATGGCTGCAAAAAATGGAAACAAACAAAATGCTCAGCAATGGGGGACTAATTAAATAAATTATGATAAGTCTATAACAGAATATTATGCAGCCATTAAAATGCCAGATATTTACATTTGTGGATGCAGAAGATGTATAATATGCCATTACAAATGGGAGGCAGGAGATTGTTCAACACAGTTTATAACATAATTTTATTTTTTTGAAAAAATACTTATGTATAGGAAAATGTCTGGGAGGACATACAATAAGGTGTTAACAATAGCTACATTGATAGAATTATGGGATAGTTTCACTTTCTTCAAGGAACATGCAATGATTTTGAGTAAGAAAAAGAAATTAATTAAAGGCATCCAGTCTGGACAGAAAGAAGTAATACCATTTCTATTTGCAGATGATATAATCTTGTAGACAGAACATCCTAATGAATCCACTAATAACTATAGAATGAATAAACAAGTTCAGCAAGGTTGAAGGATACAAGATCAATACACAAAAATTAGTTGTATTTCTACACCATAGCAATGAACAATCCAAAAATGAAATTAAACAATTCTATTTATAAAAACATCAAAAAGACAACAATAAAGATAATTTAACAAAAGAAGTACAAGACTTGCATTCTGAAAACTATAAAACACTGTTGAAAGAAATAAAAGAAGACCTAAAAAAAATGAGCATTCTGCTTTCAAGGATAGGAGAAGACTTAATACTGTTAAGATGGCAATACTCCGCAAATTGAACTACAGATTCAACATAATTCCTATCCAAATCCACACTGGCTTCTTTGTAGAAACTGATCCTAAAATTCACATGGAAATGAAAAGAATCCTGAATAGTCAAAACAACCTTGAAAAAGAACAAGGATGGGGGACTCTCATTTCCCAATTACAGAGCTACAGTAATCAAAACAGGGTGGTACCGGCATAAGGACAGACATGTAGATCAATGGTATACAACTGAGAGTCCAGAAACAATAATCTAATTATAATAATAACAATAATAAAATACTCAACTGATTGTTGACAAGGGTGACAGGACAATTCAATAGAGAAAAAATCTTCTCAACAAATGATGCTGGGACAAGTGGATATCTACATGTCAAATATTATGGATTGAATTGTATCTCCCAAAGTTTAATGTGTTGGAGGCTTGGTCCTCACTGTGACAGTGTTAAAAGGGTGGGAAATCTTATTATGGTAGTTGAAAGGTGGGGGCTTGAAGAGGTGATTGTGAGGACAATGCCCTAGTAAATGGATTAATAAGTTGATGGTTTAATGGTGGTCATGGGCATGGTTCTGAGGGCTTTAAAAGGAGAAGGAGGAGTTAGCTCTCTCTGCTCTGCCTTTTTCGCCATGTGATAGCCTGAGTCACTGTAGTCACCACCAGGACAAAGCCCTCACTGGGTGTGTTCCCTGGACTTTGGACTTCCCAGCCTCTGAAACTGTAAGCAATAAATCTTGTTTCTTTACAAATTACCCAGTTTCTGGTATTTCTGTTATAAGCAACAGAAACGGACTAATATAACAAAGAATAAAGTTGGACCCCTTTCTCATAATATACACAAAACTTAACCCAAAATGGATCATAGACCTATTTGTAAGAGCTTAAACTATAAGTCCTTGAAGAAAATATAGGAATAAATCTTTGTGAGCCTGGGTTAGGCCAAAGCGTTATATATGACAAAAGCACAAGGAAAGAAGAAAAAATAAATTGAACTTCATCAAAATTAAAAACTTCCTTCAGTGACTGTGAGGCTGGGGAGATCCTGGCCCAGCCAAGGATGTCAGATCTCAACGTACTCCTCAGTGCTTCCTGGACCACCACCCAACCCCCATCTCCAAGCCAATAAAATCTCCCCATTAAAATTAAAAACTTCTGTGATTCCAAAGATATCATCAAGAAAGTGAAAAGACAAGTGAGGGCTGGCTGATTAGTTCAGCTGGTTAGAGCACAGCCTTATAACCCCAAGGTCAAGGGTTTGGATCCCTGGACCAGCCAGCTGCCAAAAAAAAAAGACAAATGGAAGAAAATATTCACGAATCATACATCTGATAAAGGTCTAGCACCCAGAATATATAAAGAACCCTTATAACTCAACAGTTAAAAGACAACTGGATTTTTTAAATGGGCAGAAGATTTTAATAAATATTTTTACAAAGAAGATATACAAATGGGCAATAAGCGCATACAAATGGGCAATAAGCACATAAAAAAATGCTCAATATCATTAGTCATTAGGGAAATGCAAATTAAAACTACAATGAGATATCACTTCACACCCACTAGGATGGCAGGAAGTGGTAATAACCCAAATGTCCATCAGCTGATGAATGGATAAAATGTAATATATCCATTCAACGAAATAGTATTCGGCCAAAAAAAAAGAATAAATACTGATAAATGCTATAACATGGATGAACCTTGAAAATATGCTAAGTGAAAGAAGCCAGACACAAAAGGTCACATGTTCCATGATTCCATTTATATAAAATTTCCAGGAAAAACAAATCCATAGAGACACAAAGTCAATTAGTGGCTACCAGGAGCTAGGAGGAGTGACTAAAAATGTCCTGGAATTAATAGTGGTGACAGTTGCACAACTCTGTGAATATACTAAAAACCATTGAATTATATTATACTTTGGGTCAATTGCATGGTATGTAAATAATACCTCAAAAAGTTGTTTTTAAAAAAAGAAAAAACAATGGGGCTGGCCCATGGCTCACTTGGGACAGCATGGTGCTGACAACACCAAGTCAAGGGTTAAGATCCTCTTACCGGTCATCTTTAAAATAAATGAATGTGGGGTCGGCCTGGTGGCGCACTGCTACAGTGCGCCGCTTGGGAGCACTGCGGCGCTCCCGCCGAGGGTTCGGATCCCACATACAGACCGGCCGCTCACTGGCTGAGCGAGGTGCGGGCGCAACACCGAGGGTTGCGATCCGTTGCTGGTCACGAAAAAAGACAAAAAGGGAAAAAATGAATGAATGAATGAATGAATGAAATATAAATAAATAAATAACAAAAATTGCTTTAATTTTTAAAATAAGTTCCGTAAACACATCTCCCACCTGTCTCCACAACTTCCAGCAGCACCTAGAAAGGTCATCCCATCCATCGCCATGGCTGGGGCCAGATTGCACCAAAGTCACTACAGGCAGACTGTGGTCTCTTTCTGTAAATTAAGATCTTTCCAGGAGATGGCAAAGAACTAGTATCTCACGTCTGGTTCCTTCCAGTCAAACCATAATCTCCCTTTGGCAATGTAAGCTGCCCCCTCTCATATGCTTATAGGGAGGAGAGCAGGAAGAAAAGGTGGTGATGAACTAAGCTTACCTTAATGATCTCCTCATGTCCATCATTGGATTCCACCAGTTCTGAGGCCAGAGAATGACCAGTTGAATGGCCAGATACCATGGCATAGGTCTTCCTGCCTGCCTGGAGGGAGAGAGAGAAGTGGCTCAAAAACCACATGGCAAGCTCAGAATTCCTGCCCCTTGACCAATGCAGAAGACCTGCTCCTCAAAAGACTTACAGGATTAGTCTGATTTTCCCCTCCAAAAAGTCTTTTCAGAACCTCTAATCAAAGCCACACAGCAGCAACAACACCGGACGGGTAAAGTTAGTAGAAATTGCAGGTTAGTTTTCATTTTAGTGGGGGGTCTCCCCATCCCCCAAAGCAGTGCACAATGGTGAGGTCAGTGGGATGTGTCTGAAAGGAAATGCTCCAAGCTCACAGCAGCAGAGATGGCTCCAAGCAGCACTGGAGGAGGGGTCAGCAGCAAGGAAGGAGAACTGGCTGAGGCGAGGACTCGCCCCACCAGAAACCTCAATACCTTCCGGGCTATCTGTTCAAGTTCATCTCCTGTCAGTTCACTCTGGAGAGTCAGCCTGAGAATGTCCACGCTGCCCTAATAATGACAATGACAGCAACAGTAACCCCTTACCTTTTCAGTCTACAGGTACAAAGTACTACTAGTAGAGGTGCACTATTGCCAACCCTGTGGAGTAGGCCTTATCATCACTACTTCACAGGCAAGGAAAACTGAGGTCCAGAGAGGTTGTGTTAGCTTGCCCAAGATCGGGTCTTTCCTGGGTGTTGGATGTCTCTGGGGCCACCTGACAATTCTCTTTCCACCACACCACAGACAACACAGCACATTGCTCTGTACAGCTCCAGAGGATTCTCCGGTTCTCGGATTACAGGGAGCACATTGCATGGATCCCCCTTCCCCAATCATGGAGAGGTCATCTCTGCATTGGTCATCCCCAAACCAGAATTTTTGCTCCTGACAACCAGCCAGGAAGTTATTCATGCACTTTACAAGACTAGGATATCCTTCCTGAACCAAACTATAGGGAAAGTACCTGAATCCAAACCCCCATTTCCATGAGCCACATAGAAATTAACCAAATGAAAGCAGGCAAGACAATAGGTATTTATCTAGAGATCAGCCTAATTTCAAAAGATGAAGCAGATTTTCTTTCATCACTCAAAGAAGGTTAAAAAAACACTTTGTGGGAAAAATAAAAAAACCTAAGGGAGAAAACATGGTGAAAGGAAAAAATGGGTGGCTGGAGATTTGGGAAGACAATAACACTGAGGACCAGGAAGGCAGAGTGGACCAAACCCTGCCAATAACCTGTGTTATTTGTGCAGGTGGACGAAGGGCTTAGCCACTCAGGGGCTCTGGTTTCCACTAGAAAAATAAGGGATTAGACTAAGTATCTCTTACGCTCCTTCTACCTTCTATACTGTGACAGCATGAGAGTGGAGTATATGCCTCTCCCAGGCAATGAAGGAAAGATGGGTGCTGAGCTACCCAAGGATAGAAATGACCTTGAGTCATCTGGTCATCCCCTGCCTCAACGACCAGTAGCATAAATACCACCTTACCCTTAGCAGGTTTTAAGGAACCCTCCTAACCTTCCAACTTGCTGGAGAAAAAGATCAATCTATGGTCAGAAACTGAACTCTTGGTGTGCTCAGATACTTAACTTTTGGTGTTCTCTTCTATGAAATAGGAATACTATCATCCAACTGAGGAGTTTTTGTTGAAGGCTAACTGAAAATGTGTGGAGGTTACTCTGTACCACACAGGAGGGAGATACTCAAACATTAGCCTCCTCCCACTTCTTAGAATGAACCCAAATTTAGGGATGACAGAAGACACTGCCACAATGGGCTTTAAGCCTTCCCAATCCTGACAAAGTAGCTGGTTTAACAAAAACATTTAATTCCCAAAATAAAAGCCATATCCTTAGTGTGGCATACAAGGCTCATAAAGTCTGAGTCAACTCACCACTCTAGCTACTGTCCTTTATTGCCCCCCCCCGCCACCCCCTCCGTCCAATATATACCATGCCTTCCAACTTCAGTGCCTTTGCTGGCATCATTTCCTTTGCCTTAAATATACTTTCTTCCCATTTTCACCTGGGGCATTTGCAAGTCCCTGAAGAGTTCACTTTCAAATGCCACATCTTCCATAACACTACCCTGCATCCTGTGGAAAACACATCTTCCCTTCCCTCAACTCCCTCGGCATGACAAGGCTCCTATGGTATCTGCCTCTCAGTAATTTGTGTTCTATGAGAAGTTGCCCTTTCTGTTAACTCCTTGATGGCTGTCTGTCACAGCCCTTAGTACAGATACATATTTTCTGAATGCACAATGAATGCTCCATGACATCCAGACCAAGAAAACATTACAAAAGAGAGAAGAGGAAATGATTTCAAAATAGCCAGAGTGAATGCCAATTCTTTTTCCCCAGGACACAGGCAAGCACTTTGATTAAAGCACCATCTCCTCATACCTGGAGGCAGCTAGGGAAAGCCAGGGCATCCTTCAGTCAGAACGGAAGAGTTATCAGCCAATGAAAGTCATCAAGTCTGGTTTATTTCATGAACACAGGCATTCCTATTGGGAGAGCATAGACAACTAGGCTGGGTCAAGGCCCTGAGAGATTATCCTATCCATTTATGTCATCAGAATCCCAGACAGGGAGGAGAAAGGGGTGAGTTGAAAAGGTACTCAAAGAAATAACAGCTAAAAACTTCCCAAATTTGGCAAAAGACAAACCTAAAAATTCAAGAAGCTGAGCCAACCCCAGAATAAACCCAAAATTCATGCCATAATACATCATAATTAAACTTCTGCTAACTAAAAACAAAGAAAAAAGTCTTGAAAATAGCTAGAGAAAAATGATACCTTACTGACAGGGGGGGAATTAATATGAATAGCAGCAGATTTCTCATCAGAAATGACAGAGGCCAGAAGGGACTTTTTTTTTTGGTGGCTGACTAGTACGTTGGATCTGAACCTTGACCTTGGTGTTATAACATTGTTCTCTAACCAACTGAGCTAACCAGCTAGCCCCTGCATAATAATTTTCAAGTGCTGAAAGAAAAGAACTGTCAATTCAAAATCCCATACCCAGGGAAAATATCCTTTAGGAACGAGGCAGAAATCAAGACATTATCAGATGAAGGAAAACTAAGAGAATTTCTCACCAGCTAACTTACACTAAAAGAATGGCTTAAAAAGTTCTCTAAACAGAAAGGAAACATTAAAAAAGAAACTTTTGGAATGCTGGGAAGAAAGAAACATGGATAGGAAAAATATAAGTAAATATAATAGGGTTTCCTTCTCAGGTTTTCTAAATTATGTTTCATTAGAGATGTCGGATATAGTTTTTTGTTGTTGTTCATTCTTATACCTTGATCTGATGTGGTTTTAAAAGTATACAGAGGAAATATTTATATTAATATTATAAATGAGAGAGGGTAAAAGGATGTAAAGAAAGAAAGATTTCTCTTGTTCACTCAAACTGGTAAAACGACAACACCAGTAGACTGTGATAAGTAACGTATATATAACGTAATACCTAGAGCAACCAATAAGAAGCCAAACAGAGGCAACACTAAAAAACACTATAAATGAACCAAAATGGAATTCTAAAAAGTGTTCAAGTAACCCACAGGAAGACAGGAAAAAGAAAACAGAGAAATGAAAAACAGAGAGAACAAACAAAATGCAAAAAAAAAAAATGGCAAACATACAATACCAATAATTATATTAAGCGTACGTGGTCTAAATACACCAATAAAAACAAAGATTGGCAGAGTGGATTTTAAAAAAAAATGACTCACCTCACCACAAAAATGATAACTGTGGGGTAATACATATGTTAATTAACTAGATTTAATCATTCTACAATGTATATATACTTCAAAACAATATGTTGTACATGGTAAATACATACAATTTTATCTGTCAATTTAAAAATACATAAATTTTTAAAAAATGACCCAATATATGCTGTCTGCCAGAAAGACACTTCAAATATAAAGACATAGGCAAGTTGAAAGTAAAGGGATAGAAAAAGATATATCATGTAAACACTAATCAAAGGAAAGCAGGAGTGGCTATATTAATATCATATAAAGTACACTTCAAAGCAAAGAAAATTACCAGAGACAGAGAGAGACATTACATAATGATGAAAGAGTCAATCCACAAAGAAGACATAACAATCCCAAATGGATACGCACCAAACAAAAAAGCTGCAAAATGTAAAGCAAAAACTGGTAGTACTGAAAGTAGAAATACACAAATCCATAATTATAGTTGGAGACTTCAACATCCATCTCTCGAGAATTGATAGAACAATTAGACAAAAAAATCAGCAAGGATATATAAGAACTCAACAACACCATCACCCAACAGTATCTAATCAATGTTTATAGAATGCTCCACCCAACAACATAAGAATGCACATTCTTTTCATGTGCCTACAGAAAATATATTAAGATAGACCATAACCTGGGCCTTATAAAACAAATTTACAAGAATGGAAATCATACAGAGTATGTTATCTGACCACAATGAAATCAAATTAGAAACTGAAAACAGAAAGATAGTAAAATTTCCAAACATCGGGAAACTAAACAACACATGTTTAAATAATCCTTAGGTCAAAGAGGACATCTCGAAGGAAATTTTTAAAAATCATTGAACTGAATACAAAATATCAAATTTTGTGGGACACAGCTAAAGCAATTCTGTGAGGGAAATTCATAGCACTAAATGGATAAATAAGAAAAGAGGAAAGTCTCAAATCAATAATAATTTAAGCTCCCTCTTTAAGAATTTAGAAAAGAACAAAATAAACCCAAAGCAAGCAAGAGGGATGAAATAATGAAGATAAAAACAGAAATGAATAATATTTAACACAGAAAAACAATAGAGGAAAATCAATGAAACAAAGATCTTGGAAAAGATCAATAAAATTGACAAACCCCTAGTGAGACTGACAATAAGTAAAAGACACACACACAAATTACCAATATAGGGAATGAAACAGGATATTTCCACAGACCATGCAGATATCAAAAGGATAAGGTAATACTATGAACAACAACTTTACAATTTACATAAAATGGACCAATTCCTCAAAAAACACAAACTACTACAACTCACCCAATAAGAAACAGGCAATTTGTATAGTCTTATAACTATTAAGGAAATTAAATTCACAATTTATAAACTCTCACAAAAGAAACCTCTAGGCCCAGATGGTTCCACTGGAGAATACTCCAGTTTAAAGAATTGGTACCAATTCTACATAATTTCATCCAGAAAATAGAGAGGGAACACTTCCCAACTCATTTTATGAAGCTAGTCTAACCCTGGTACCAAAGAAAGGAAGGAAGGAAGGAAAATTACAGACCAATATCTCTCATGAACGTGGAGATTCTATTCCCCAATATTGTTACAACATGGGCAAAAGACATGAAGAGGTATTTCACTGAAGAAAACATACAGATGGCAAATAAGCACATAAAAGTATGTTCAACCTCATGTCATGAAGGAGATGCAAATTAAAACTATAGTGAAATACCACTACACCTATCGGGGTGGCTAAAATAAAATATAATGACAACGCCAAATACCGGAGAGGATGTGGAGACACTGGATCACTCATACATTGCTGGTGGAAATGTAAAATGATACAGCCACTCTGAAAAATAGTCCTGGCAGTTTCTTTAAAAACTAAACATGCAACTACAATATAACACAGCAATTGTACTCCTGGGCACTTATCCCAGAGAAATAAAGACATATGTTCACACAAAAACCACACAAATACCTGTATATGAATAATTACAGCAGCTTTAGTTGTAATAGCCAAAAACTGGAAACAACAAAGAGGTCCTTTAATAGGTGAATGGTTAAATAAATGGTGGTACATCTATTATTGTGGAATACTACTCAGTAATAAAAAGAAACAAACTATTGATACATGCAACAACAATCTCCAGAGAATTATGCTGAGTGAAAAAAGCCAATCACAAAAGTTTATATACCATATGATTTCATTTATGAAACATTTTTTAATGACAAAATTACAGAAATGGAGAACAGATTAGTGGTTGCCAGGAGTTAAGGAGAAGGCGGCTGGCAGGAAGGAAATGGATGTGGCTTTAGAAGGGCAACATGAGGGATTCTCCTGGTGATGGAAATGTTCTGTATCTGGACTGCATCAATGTCAATATTCTGGTTGTCATAGTGCAGTATACTTTTACAATATGATATCAATGGGGGAAACTGAGTAAAGGGTATCTGAGATTTCTATTACTTCTTATCACTGCATGTGAATCTATAATTATCCTTAAAAAATAAATTAATATTCTTTTATCAGGGACAAAAACTGAAGAATATAATGAAGAAAATAAGCATTTATAATCCTACCACCTAGAAATAGCCACTATTAAAATGTTAGTGTATTCCTTATATTTTTCCTATGCATATTTTTAAGGTACACTATTGTACATAGTTATATACTTGCTTTTCTCCCCCTTAACATTTCATCATTAATTTCCATCACATAAAACAGTCTTCAAAATTAGCTTTTAATGGCAATTAGTACTAAACTTCATAGATTAAACTAATATATTCGACCTAACCCTTATATAGGTTGTCAATTTCTTTTTTTTATTTCTTATATGTATTTTTATTTTAGAAGATATCTTTTATTTTGATAGAATGAAACGATACACAACAGTAGCTAGATCACTATCAGATTTATTGCCAGTCCATTGCCCCTCAAGCCCAACCTGACTTTCTCTTTTCTTTGCAGAAAAAGAATAGCATTTGGAACAGTTAGACATTGGCTCAAACACTGGTTCAGGTTTTCATTTGAGGTGTATATTGATCTTATTCCATCGGCTTTAGTTTTTTAGTTGGTAAGACAGATAACACGATGCTTAAGTGAGAACTTAGTGACTAATACAAGTAGACATACAAAAATGCCAGTTCATCCAAATTTGACATAATGCTCCTCTTCAAAATACTTCAATGACTCTGTATACTTAAAGGTTAAAGTAAAAAATGCCTTGTTATAGAAAAAAATGTATATTTACTCCTATCTCACATCATACATAAACATCAGTTCACCATACACAAACATCATTACAGATTTAAATGTAAAAGGCAAAACAATAAAGGTTTTATAGAAAAGCATCTTGGGCTGGCCATGTGGCTCAGCTGGTTAGAGCACAGTATTAGACCAAAGTCAAGGGTTGGGGTAGGATCCCTGTACTGGCCAGCTGCCAAAAAAAAAAAAAAAAAAAAAAAAAAAATCATCTTCACAACTTTGGCAATAATCTGCAACATAACCAGCACCACTTTAGACAAGCCCAAGTACAAAATGGCACCACCCACCTCCACCCCTCCCCTCCCCCCCCTTCCCTTTAGGAGAAGCCTCCTGACTTAAACAGAAACCCCTTTTGCTTCTGCAAGGATGCAGTTCTCCACCCTGATCCACATTAGCATAATGACCCTCCTTGATGGTATCAGCCAGCCCTTGGCGCACTATATAAGCTCTACCACCCCCACACCTGGTGCTGTCCCCCATTCTCAGGGCAGCCCCAGGCTGTGCTCCATTTTGAGTACAGCCCGGCAGATTTCTTTCTTTAATAAAGCTTGAACGGTACCCGGCATCTCGGCTCACTTTCTTTCAGGCAAAGGCAAAAATTTTCCTAAATATGGCATAAAAAATCTTACCCATGAATTTAAAAATTGATAAACTAGACTATATTAGAATTTAGAACTTTTGTTCATCAAAGACACCACTAAGAGAGTGTGTGGCAACCACAGACCAGAAGAAAGTCGCTATACATATATCTGACAAAGGACATCCAGAATATAAAAGAATTTCTACAAAACAGAAAGAATAAATACAACATGGTATCTGGACTGAATCCTGGATCAGGAAAGGAACTGTAGTAGAAAAATGGTAAAATCCAAATAAAGTCTACAATTTAGTTAACCAAAATTAATTCCTTAATTATGGAAAATGCACCACGGTAATGTTTAGATGTTAACAAAGGATGAAACTGGATGAAGAATACATGAGAATTCTCTATACGGTCTTTGCAACTTTTCTGTAAATCTAAAATTAATCCAAAGTAAAATGTTCATTTAAAGAAAGAGACAGACAGGCAGGCAGACCAATAGCAAAATGGGCAAAAGACTTCAACAGACTCATCTCATAAGAGAATAACCAACATGAAAAGGTGCTCAATTTCATTAGTCATCTTGGAAGAACCAAAAACTAAAACCACAAGGCAATACCACAAAATATCTACCAGAATGACTAAAATGAAAAAGAAAAAAAAATACCAAGTGTTGGGGGATGTGGAACAACTGGAATTCACATATCACAATCACCTTGGAAAATGATTTAAAAGTATCTACCAAAAATGAACATATGTATATTCTATGACACAGCAATTCTACTTCTAGTCATTCCACCCAAGAGAAATGCACACATTTCCCCATAAAAATATACCTTACAATGTTCATAGAAGCATTTTTCATAGCTAAAAACTAGAAATTACCCAATGTTCATCAAGAGTAGAATAGATAAATTGTGACATATCCATATAATGGAACAATGAAAAAGAATGAACTACTGTATATGCAACATCAGTAAATCTCACAAAAATGTTAAACAAAAGAATCCACACACAAAAGCGCACTATATGATTCCAATTATGTAAAAAGTACGAATACAAGCAAAACTAATATATACTTCAGAAGGCAAACCAGTGGTTATCCTTGAAGGTACAGGGTAGGTAGTAACTAGAAAGAAACACGAGGGGCTTCTGTGGTACCCATGATGTCTTGTTTTTTTGATCTGGGTGCTGGTTACAGGAGTATGTCCAGTTTGTGAAAATTACTTGACTGTACATTTATGATATATCCACTTTTCTGTATGGTACCCTTAAATAAAATGCTTTTAAAAGCACCACAATTAAAAACTCCTTATGGCATTAATGTCCCCTCATGACCAGGCCTATCACTGTCTACATCACATAATGTCTTGACTCCCACCAGTGTATCCTACACTCTAACTATCCCAAACTTTACTGATCCAATTGCAGGAAGGCATCCATATCCAAATCTCTGTTTCTGTTGACCAGTCCCCCAATGCAAACATGCTTCTACCTTCCATAGATGCACATGTTTTCTCCTCCCAGGACCTGCCACCGCCTTGCCTCCTTGGAGAATTCCCACTCAGTCTTCAAGGCTCACCTTGAGAATCCCGAGGGTCCTATCCCAGCACTCCTTGCTCAGTCAGCGCCTGCTACCTGCACCTACTGCATCCTACATATCCTAAACTATAACACTGACCTCATTCTTTGGTAACTACTTATTCATTCATCTCCCCCAATAAAACCATAAGCTCCTTGAAGACATGAATAGTTTATGTAGCACAGTGCCTGGCCTACGGTAGGTACTCAAATATGTGTTGTACAAATTCCAGGTGATACAGTTAGGGATTCTCCCAGTTCCCTTTTTTTTGAGAAACAGACTCTTTAGTCTAAAGAAGCTTTAGTCTAGAAAAAGCAGACATGGAAAGTGGTAGTAGAAGGTCAAGAAAAAAATGAGCAAAGACAAACAAAGGCAACTCTAAGAAGAAATACGAGTGGCTAGTGGATACATGAAAGAAGCTCAACCTCACCAGCAATCAGAGAAATGCAAATTAAAATGATAATAAGGTGCAGTAAAATGATAATGAATTATCATTTGGGGGAGAATGTCATTAAACTTAACAAAAGTGTAAAGATAAGACATATAGAAGTTTGTTCATAGCAACATTGCTTGCAGTGGAAAAACACTAGAAACAACCTAGATGGCCCACTGACAAGAAAATGAATTAATAAACTCTGGCATATTAGTACAATGAACTACTATTCAGCTGTGAAAACAAATGAACTACCACAATATACACTGACGTGAATGAATCTCAAAATTAATGTTAAGTTAAAAACAGCAAGCTGTAGAACATACATGATATATAGAGAGAGTTCAAAACATGCCCAACTAGGCAACGTATCATTTGAGGATGTAGTAAAAATATAACAAAAAGCAAGGAAATAAATATAAAATTCAAGATAGTGATCACTTCCATGGAGGAAGCAGAGGGTTATAATCTGCTAGGGGCTTCAAAAGCATTGATAACGTTCTATTTCAATAGTGTTCAGAAGAAACAGAAATATGTTCTATTTCTTTCTTTTTTTTTTTAAAAGATGACCGGTAAGGGGATCTTAACCCTCGACTTGGTGTTGTCAGCACCACGCTCAGCCAGTGAGCGAACCGGCCATCCCTATATGGGATCCGAACCCGTGGCCTTGGTGTTATCAGCACTGCACTCTACCGAGTGAGCCACAGGCCGACCCGTGTTCTATTTCTTAAGCTGGGTCTTCAGTACACAGATGTCCATTTTATTGCTACGCTTTAAACTTCCCACATATCAAGACCTCTTTCTTTCTTTTCAGTAGTTTTTTCTTCATATAAATCCTGCAAAGATCATTTTTAGACCAACTAAATGACAAATATTAAAGATACTAGTAATATCCAGGATCAGTGAGTATGCAAAGAAAAAAAACTAACCTCATCTATTGTTGAAAATAGTATAAACTTTTATAGAATTTGGAAATTAGGTGCAAAAGCAGCTAGCCTCTACAGCAGCAGTCACAGCCACCATGCAGATGGTACACCAGACTCTCAACTTCATTGACATAAGGAGAGGCATCAGCAGAAACTAAAAGAAAAAAAGAAGAGGTCCCCTCTCCCTGCAAAGCACACTCCAGAGTAATAGACGCATCTGATGTATGGTAATTGGGGAGGATTTGATCACACCTATCTCAGTACTGGACAGATCATCTAGGCAACAAACCAACAGAGGAACAGTTAATCTATCAGATGGAGAGAATGAATCTATGGTTATTAAAGGGGAACGGGGGAGAGGAGATGGGGAAGGGGAGAAACTGGATAAGGGGAATAAAGAGTATGATTTGTAACAATGAATATGCTAATAAAAAATATATATAAGGTTGCACTCTAACCAACTGGGAAAAAAAAAAAAGCTTTAACAACGAATATGTATTTGTGCCACACTCCTATAATAAAATATATACAAAGGGAAGGAAAGAAAAAGTACTAAACTTGGAGTCAGAAATGAGGTGCCTGAGCCCTGACTGACATCTGTTAATCCTTGAGCAAACCACTTAATCTCTCTGGGCCTCAATTTCCTATCTGTAAAATGGAGGTGATAATACCAGCTCTGCCAACATTTTAGGCAGGGGAAGCAGATGTGTAGAAACAATGTGAAAGTGCTTTGCAAATCATAAATCACTTCACAAAGGTGGGGCAGCATTATTTTCTCAAGTAGCTCTGGAAAGTCTGCAAAGGAGGAAGGTGGGGGTGAAGCAAAATTGTCTAAATGATGCCAGTAAAAAATTTAGGGCTCTCTCTGGCACCTCATCCTCCAGAGCCAGAGCATGCAGTCTTGTCTACAAGGCCACTGACCTCACCCCACTATCCCAACCCAGAACTAAGGAGGGAAAAACTGGGTCTCCTCTCTGCTTGGTGTAATTAGTGTTTTTCTGGAAATAGAGTGACCTCAGGGCTATCAGCAAGCTCCAGGGAGCCTTAGGAACACCCCAAAAATGTCTGGCAGGGTGGTCCTTACTGGAGACTCTGAAAGGCAAGATGGGAAGTGGAGCCTTCTTCTCTAGGGAAAAAAGAGCAGCGTTAATCACAAGGTATGCAGCCTCTAACCTCATAAACATTCTTGGGGAGAAGCCCAGCTACCTCCAAATTACAGGCAGCCTCTCTACTCTGTTCAAACAAATCTCCAGCTGTGACTCACTCCTCCAAGTAGGGAGGGGGTAAACACATAGCTGAGGGGTTAGAGATCAAGACTGTTTAAGGAGAGATAGGGAGATAAACAGGAGGCCCTAGGGAGATAGAGAGGGAGGCCCCACAGGTTCTCACACCAGGGGCTCATGTGAATAGGGCAAAGATCTATGGGAAAAGCCTATGTTTCCCCAGCTCCCACTCCCCAGGATTCTATGGAGCCACTAGGACTGAGTGGTGGGTGGGGGTCAAGGGTAAGGTTCTTTCTAAGAGAAAGTAAGAGAAGTGCAGATCCCCCAGGAGGTGAAACAGCATCCTTAATTCATCTTCACCCTGTATCCGCTCCTCCATCACTTTCTCCCTCAAGCCCAACCTCTCTCCTACCCCAAATGTACATGGTCTCTCAAGCTGCTGCAGTAGCAGTCACCTTAATTATAATTTCCCCAGTCTGAGAGATGGGAATAGCCAGCCCCTGTAACAACAGCTCCCAAGAGGTCAGGATGAAGAAAGCCCCACAAAGCCAAAGAATGCCAAATGAGAGGGTTGGGTGCCTACCCCCTAAGCTCACAGGTTTCAGGTGCTTGGGCCTGACTTCTGCAGTGTTCTCTGGGCCAGAGATGGCCCTTTGTTAAGTATGACACAAAGAATCACTCCCTTTCTTCCACCCCACAGATTAGCCAACAAAACAGGTGTTTGCTTTTTATCTGGCTACCTACCCAGAGGCATGGGCTAGACAAGCTCTATGCAGAGGGCTGACCGGTGATTGGGAAGTGAAATGAGAAAAAGGGATTTGGGTGGCACCCTAAATGGGGCTGCCCTTCTCACTGCCTGGAGCCCTAGCAAAGGAGAACACTGGGGCTTGGCAGTAAGTGTGTGTATGGGGAGGGGGGTGGACTCCTGAACCCAAACTCTGAAGGAGACACCCTTTTGCTGAGACAGTCTCTCCCCAGGACTCCTGCCTAGTGCCTAGCCAGCCTGGAATGAAGAGCAAGTTCCTCAGCACCCCCTCCTCTCAAAGGATCACATAAGTGACTCTGCCCTCTGTAGTCTCTGACTACATTGCTTCGTGATTTTTCTGTTTATGCCCACAGACTCTAGAAGACCATTTCCCTTTTCTTCCTTCATCTACCCATCCCCATACTACCCTATATTCTCTTCTCTTCCTGCCTCTGCTGGCCAGGCTTAAATCCAGGCCACCAGCCTTACAGGCACATACCTATTTCCCCAACTAAACCTTCCCAACTCCTAGGAAACACAGGTATTTCACAAGACTCTGTATTGTGACCCAAAGAGGCATGTACCATAATTATCAGCAGGCAGGGAAGCTCATCCCACTCGCTCTGAGCACATGTGTCTGGAACCGAAACCATCTAGGGACACACCCCCCTCCACCCCTTAAAAATATGGGCAAATGTTGGTGCCAGTTGCCTGTTGATTAGGTAACCTTCCTCTTTCACATTCTCCCCTTGCTCTTCCAGCAAAGCTCAGCATTCCCCAAATTCCTGGCAGGCTTGGAGACAACAGCTGCAGTGCTCCTAAAAGTAAGACCCTGGCAACGAATGGGGGAGATAGAATAGTGAGGAGGAATTCGTGAGCTGAGTTTGGGGCAAATCTCATGAGTGGAAGGAACAGGCAGTCACCAAACTTGAAAGGTTCCTCTGCCCAAAAGTTAGTTTCTTCTCCACCCAGATGTCACAGAGCCAGCACTTCCACCATTTTAGAATTCATTCATTCCTTTGGAATAAGCAGCAATGACTCCAGATGAATCCTCTTTTAGAATGCAAATATTCTGACTCAGCAATTCCATTCCTGGGTTTTTCTTGCAGAGAAACAAAAACACATGTCCGCACAAAACCTTGTACACCAAAGTTCATAGCAGCATTATTCATAATAGCCAAAAAAGAAGAAACAACTCAAATGTCCACCGCCATTTCTCCATGATGAACATACCTAACATATCCATACAGTGGAATATTATTCAGCCATAAAAAGGAATGAAGTACTCATTTCACATTACAATGTGGCTATACCTTAAAAACATCATGCCAATTGAAAAAAGCCAGTCACAGAAGACCCCATACTGTATGACTGCATCTGTCCAGAATAGGTAAATCCCTAGACAGAAAAGTAAACTAGTGATTGCCTACAGCTGGGGAGATTGGGGGAAAATGGGAAGAAACTGCTAATGGGCCAGGATTTCTTTATGAGTGATGAAAATGTTCTAAAATTGATTTATTGACAACTGTACAACTGTGAGTATAAGAAAACCCACTCAACTGTATACTTTAAGTGGGTGAATCATATGGTATATTAATTATTTCTCAATAAAGCTGTTATAAAAATATATATAAAGCTCACGGCAAGCCTTCAATAAATCACAGATCTAGTTTAAAAAAAAAAAAAGAGTGGAGCTCAGGTAAGACTTGGCATTAAAGAACTTCAGCTTCTGAGGTCCTAAAGGAATGTCACCTATTCCAAGGTAAAGACAAGGGTTCAGACTGCAGCTAATGAAAAAATTCTAAATCTACCCAGGAATTGAGAATCTCTCTGGCCAAGAAAAAAAAAAAAAAAGAGAGAGAGAGAGAGGATAAAAAATATGTAAATATTCTAAGAAAGGTAACACTGATAGATTACTTAAAAAGAATCACCTATCAAAGAGCCTGGAGCAGCAGAGGACACCAGCTGCCTTGGCCATGAAGTCAGAAAAGGAGAAAAGGGGCACAGAGAAGGAAGCCAAAATATGAACCCTGACCATCACCCTGTCTCAGACCAGTCCTGGCTGAGTTAGGACTAACAAACATTACCTTCACCCTAGGTCTTTCTATAGGCCCCCCTCCCACCCCAGGGACCCTCCACTGGCAGAGGAACCTGGGTCATCAAGGAAAGGGGAAAGGAACATAAAAGAACAAATGTCATCATGATGAGAAGAAGCAAACCTTGACCAAACCAGAGAGTTCCCAGACTCTTCTTCCATCATTTGGCCAGGGTACTCAGATGAGGTTAAAACCGTCTAGTACAAGTAAGAAGCAAAGAAAATAATAGGTGACATGTGAGCACTTATTATGTGCCAGGCACTGTGCTTAATGTTTCATATGCATTATCTTATTTAATACAATCACCTATGAAAAGGGTACAATTACTACCCCTGTTTTGCAGATAAGGAAATTGAGAATGAAGAAATTAAGTAATTTACCAAAGTGATCATGGGCAAAACAAATATCAAAGCCCTGACTACAGCCTACCTTAGATTCTCAAAACCATGCTCTTAACCACAATGCTATTAACAGAAATCATAGTACACCAAAAGACTGTAATATAATTACATTAGGAAGATGGGAAGGGAGCATGTAAGGGATAGGAATATTAATCTTCCTATAAATCCCATAACAGGAAGTCAATAGACATCTAAAAGAAATATCACTATAAGCTTATTATTTAAAAACATGGAGGTGAACACCAGACAAAACAGCTACTAAAAGACTTGAAACTCCAAGGTCACAGGTTTTAGACCCCAGATCCCATACAGGCAGCAACCAAAATAAAAAAAGAGTTAAAAGTGGTTACTTCCATGGAGCAGAACTTGGAGTAGGCGATTGCTATCTTCTTTTAGAAAACTTCTGATATTATTAGATCTTTTTAAAATCATAAACATATATTTCTTTGATAAAAAATGATGGATAGAAGGAAGAAAGGAGGGAAGGGAGGGAGAGAAGAGGGATGGATGGATGGATCACCCATGCTAAAGTCTAACATTCTTTTTTTTTAAAAAAAGATGACCGGTAAGGGGATCTTAAGCCTTGACTTGGTGTTTTCGGCACCATGCTCCCCCAAGTGAGCTAACCAGCCATCCCTATATAGGGATCCGAACCCATGGCCTTGGTGTTATCAGCACCACACTCTCCCTTAAAGTCTAATGATCCAATGTCATGGACATCTCTTCTCTTATCACACCACTTCCATTCCCCTCAACTAGGTAACAATACTTGGGTTTGTTGTTGCTTTTTTTTTTTTTTTTTGGCCAGTGCAGAGATCAAACCCTGGACCTCGGAGTTATCATCACCACACTCTAGCCAACTGAGCTAACCGGCCAGCCTAACACTTCAGTTTGCTTTGGATAATCTCCCTCCTTCGCTGGGTAATCAGGTGAGCCTGTCAGTCAAGGAACCCTGTCTTGCCCTGGCCAGGGGACAATAGCACCCTCTCCCTGGAATTATCAGCAGAATGGGAAAAAGACCTAGAATAGCTGGAACCAAAATCACCCGGAAGTAGAAGGCCTCCATTAGTTCCTTCCACCTACCCAGGCCCCAGGACTCCCTAGGTTTGGACTTTTTAAGCTTTCCCTTAAATTCTGTGAGCTGCCCCATTTCCTTCTAATAAATTCCTCTTCTGCTTAAGTTAGCTGGAATCATTCTCTGTTGTTTATAATCAAAGGAAGTTAATGGAAATGTCTAATAGAAATGAGCTTAAGGTTTATTTGTTCTTTTATTTGCCAGTATAACTTACTACAGTGGCTTGCAAACTTTTCCAACCTAAAAAATATATTTTACATCACAATTCAGTAAACAAACACATGCATATATAATATGCACACATATCTATAACTGAGACAAAATTTTTGCCCAAAATGTTTACCCTCACTAACACTCTGAGTGTTAATTCTATTATTTTTTTTTTAATGCTGGTTTCTGACCCACTAAGTTTATTTCAGATCCACTAGTGGTTATGGTCTGCAGTTTTGAAAAACACTGGCTCCTTGTATCTGCTGCATCTGCCTCCAACAACAAAAACAACCCAGAGAGTATATTAGCTATATTTCCATGTCCATGTGTGGTACACTAAGGCACATGGCCTAACTAGTGGGGAAACACCAATAGAGCCCAGGGTCCTGACCCCCACTAGGATACTCCAAAGAGTTCGACTGTCTACACTGCTGACTCCAAAAGAAACATCTGTTCATTTATTTATTCACTCACTCACTTTGCACATGCGCTGAGCACTCATTCAATGGTGTGAATATATGACAGGCTCCTAGGGACTGTCCAGAGCCATAAATTCTATCTGCAGGCTGGCTCAGAGGAGAGGAATTCAGGACAAAGCCTGTCTCCTGACTAACTGTTTACCATCTCCTCCCCCTCCTTAAGGGCCCAGGAATGTCTTCAAGTTGAGATACAGGCGATGGTTATTTCATTCTCAGTTTTGGAATAAAATAAGTCTCAAATTCAGCCTAGAAAGAAGGAATAAAAGGGAATTTCTGTCTCCCCTTGCTCTAGAGGTTTTTGGCTAGCTTTAAACTGATCAGTGGCTGGAGGCTGTCTCAATTCCATGTTCACTATTTTCCTACAGACCCTGTCTGCCCCACCAGACAAGCAGCAAAAACATCAAGGATACCAGAGGTCAACATTTCATTTTCAATGCTGCCAGTGCCTTCTTTCTGGATCTCTTTTCTACAGCGAGCAAAAAAGAAGCCCAAACACACCTCTCCTTTATTTAGCTCATACCCTCTTCCCTGCTTCAACCATTCCAAAACAGAGGGCAGGAGGAAGGAAGAGGACTTGAGACTGACACAACAGGGGATGGATTTTTTCCATCTCTTCAGTGTTCCATAGCTGGGGGAGTGGCAGGAAACAAAAGACCGGGGGTTGGGGGACCAGGGTTGGACAGTAGCAAGGCCTGTATTGTAATGTGGCAGAAACACTCATAGCCTGGGTGGAAATGGAGAGGGGGCTGTGAACAGAATTAAATGATCATCTGTACCCTAAACTTGAAATGAGCACTTAGTCTACAAATATTCTTTGAAGAACAGCCCTAATCCAGATGCAGTTGGGTTAACTCTACCTCAGGGGCATGCTGAGACAGGCATAGGGCAAGGGAATTAGATTGGGGGGTGGGGGGAGATACAAACTCCTCATCACCTTGGCTCCCATTTCACTCTCACCCACAACAACTTGGATAATCGATGAAACAGTACACACCCACTCTGGGTTAAATTCCCCAGCAGAGCCTACAAACACTCAGCCACAAATTACCCTCCTCTACCTCTGGAGAGGAAAAACCATATGGTCAGCTGGGGGGCGGGGAGGAGAACAGGTACTGGGAGCCGAGGAATGAGGGGAGCAGGGCAGACCGGCTTGCACTGGAGAACTCCCCCTCTTTCCCCAGCCCTCACCCCGTCCAGAAGCCTTCGCATGGGTCATACTTCCCTTCCCTTCTTAGCCCAAGTCCTGCATCCCCTTCATCCACTAGTCCCACGCTTGGCAGCTGGAGACGGAAGCAAAACCAACAAACCCTCCCAGGAAGCTATCGGTTGTCCGACAGGGGGAGGGCAGGAGAACTGCAAGCGGGGAGAAGGACAAATCCCAGAAGAGAGGTGACTCCCAAGCGGAAAGCCCTATCCCCCCTAACTAAAAGTAGAGTCTGTCAATTTCGACGTAGCTTGAGTTCTACCGCCCTTTACTCGTCCCCCACCGAGCTGTAGGATTACTTTCTATCCTTTTTCGCGTTACCGCTCACCCAAAGCTCTTTGAAGTGCCTCTGAGGTACCAGTACCCACGAAAAAGCCTTCTCCGCCTCGTCGGGAAACAATGTCCAAAAGAGCGCAGGAATCTGACCCTTGAGCTCATTCTCCAACGACCCAGTCTAGCTGCCCACAGGACGCCTGAGTAAGGCGCACTAAAACCCGCGGCCCAAGCACGGGCTCACAGGCGCCGAGTCCCATGCAGGTGCCGCAGTGCCCTCCCAAAGGGTAGGGACGCCCTGAGCCCTCGCGCCTCAAAAGAGTCTTCATCCTGCGACTCCCTGGGACTCCCACTGCCTGCCACGGGGCGACAGAAAGGAAAAGAGAAGCGACGCGAAGGGCTAACCGCCCCGAGCTCGGCACCAGGTGATGTAACGAACTCGGCGCGGCTCACGGGAGGGGCGGAATTCGATACCAAGCGAAGGAGGCTGTGTAGGCGCTATTTCTTACCGCGGTCCGGTTCTCCGGGTTTACGTCCACCAGGGTACACCAGTTCCGCGTCCCGTTCATCTTCTCCCCGCCGGGGGTGGCAGAACGGAGCAACCTCTCGACCCTGGGGTCCGGCTCCTACTAAGCGGGCGCCAGCGGAACCGCCCCCTTGTATACGCTCGTCGGGGGTGAGGGCTGAACAGGTCACGCCCTAGGATGCTGTTCACCAACCAGAGCGAGGAAAAGGGTGAGGGGGCGGGGCCAAGAGGCTTCGGGACACATTCCATTGGCACTCGCTCAGATTGACATAAAGGTGAGGCTTAGAAGCGACCAGGGGCTGTTTAGTTTTTTTTCTTTTTTTTAATTTGGTGGCTGGCGGTTTGGGGAGCTGAACCCTTGACCTTGGAGGCTTCTTAATTAAACAGTTTTGTTTGGCTTATGTGCCTGTATCTCAACATTCTTCGTTAGTCTTGTCTCCTCCTTTCAACTCTCTAGGATGAGTGTTGGTCAGAGGAAGTCATCCTTCCTGCCCTTAGAGGATAAGGAATTGGAACTCTCAAAAGCTTCCATAATTCTCTCCCATATACGAGGGTACTTCAAAAGCTTATGGAAAAATAGAATTAAAAGATAATACGAATATTTCCATGAACTTGTTGAATTAAAAGTTAATATGAATCTTTTCTCAAACTTGTCGAAGTACCTTCCTATAAGCCAGCAGACCTGAGTAAACCTTTCCTCCACCGTAAAAAGGCAGACACCAAGGGCCAACTCACTCAGACTGGCCTGAGCCAGTCTGGCAGGTGCCCTTCCCTGGCAAGAGGCCCAGACCAAAGTCAAAGCCAGCTAGGCTCTGGGTGGGGCTTGTTTTGCAGACGTTATTATACCCAAACTACCCTTACACGGTTGGGAGAGGCGGGACACATCACCTTAAAAGGAATTTGTATTCTTGAGAAAGGATGAGCCTCAACTTCTCCGATGGCATTTGCTCCCCAAGCCTAGGCTGAGATCTAGAAGAGAGGGTTGGCCAAGCAGGACCCTGGAGCCTCTTCCCAACCCAGCTGCTCTCAGCAGATGGCTTCTCCACTGGGCTATGGTCCACGTGGGCTGCAGGCAGAATAAGTCAGGAGATCTGACCCACTCTTGAGAGGGCTGTACCCCTATATCTGGCAATAGGCTCTGGTGAACCGCTAGCTCCTTCTTCAAGGCAACACAGGGATGGCAGAAACTTCCCTACCTCCCAGAAGGGACTGGGTCCCATGCCAGTTAGGAATGGATGGAGACCTCTGTATCTTGGTGAATGCTGGGGATATCCTTGTGGTCCAAGGGAATAAAACCAAGTTCTTTTCTGTTCCCCTCTAGCCCTCAGAGAAGGCATTTATTGGCCTTGCTATTCCTAGAAGGTTGTTCAGGAGAGAATGGGGCTGCTATAAACACCTCCAGGTTTCCTAGGTCAAGGGCCTCTGAAAAATGAGGTGAAAAAAACTCCAGCTTGCCTCTAAGCTTTGCAGTTAAAATGACTACTTCATAAAACTTGGACCTCCAAATAAGCCAGGAAAAAGAATGAAAAGACAAGCCAAGGATTTCAGTATAGATATATAATTTTAATATTTAATTTAAAATAAAACCAAGGCTGGGCTGGATTGGGAGAGAATGTCTGATCTGCAGAACAATTTAGGAATTTTTTTTAAGATCATGAAATTACAAGTCATTGGTGAGAACAGCCTTCTTCCTCCTGCAGGCTCCATCCAGAACCTGCTTAGGAAATAAGAGAGGTGAATCATTCCCCTTACCACCTCCCCACCAGGGCTTGGCTTTCCCCAAAATCCAAAGGAGGAATAAATTCTCCATTGCCTCTTCCCATTTCTACCAAAAGTCAGCTTCTAGCCCCAGGTGAAGCCCTGAGTTAGGGTCAAGCTCCTGAGAAAATGAGGATCTCTTGGTTCACTATTGAGGCTGGGCACATCTGGTCAAAGAAGCCACAAGGAAGGCCAGAGGGACTAAGACCTTTACTTTTCGAACTTGAATAAACAGTAGTCAGGGTTCCCAGGTACGACCATCTTATAACCATATCCACAGTCTCAGAGAAGGGAGAGGAGGAAGAAGGGAAACCCTGAGCAGAACCAGGCCCCTACCACCTTAAACTTATCATAGCCCTACCAAAGACAATCTCCCAGGGGCTCACTGACGGAGAGGCCAGTAGCTCTCTCGACCAGTCACTGGGGCAGGGAGGGCTGAGGGCCCCAGTAGGGGGAAGGCTGGTCTTCAGAGAGGTATGAATGTGTAGATATAAAAGGCAAGAAGAGCATCCTTATCTCCTCACCCTGGCTAAGGCACTGAGAGGAAAGATGCAAGGTAGGAATCGTAAAGATGGAAAGGGAGAGAATAAAGTATCCCTTGGACCTGCTGGCTTGGAGAAGACAAAAATAGGGGTGTGGGGACGGCCACATGACCCCCACAACTGTGCAAAGAGCATCTGAGAGGTGAGGAGAGCCACGCCATTATCCATAATGTTCCCCTTACCCTGTTGCAGAGTGGGAGGAAAATGGGTTGCAGGAATCCAGGCAGCAGAACAGCATAGGGTATTTCCCTGAGCCTTAGGGGTAAGGGCTAAAGAAATAAAGCTTTATACACATGGCAATTTCTATCCCTTCCTATTCTGCTCAGTCCCTCTCAGCCCATATGCTGACCATCCTTCCAATATGAGGGAGATGAGAGAAGGGTTGGCACTTAAGGGCTCGGTTGGCCTAAAATATACACTCCTCCAATGGAAAGGGAAAGTCCAACCATAAGCTTATTACTGTTGTCTTTTTTATCATCATCACTCAGACCCCTCCCTGTCTTAGGCCTGAATAATTGGTCACGCATAGGAATGAGCAATCTGAGGCAGGCAGGCAGAGCAGGGCTCTCTGGGATAGGTCTTGAGTCTGGTTTCGGGACCCTGGAGGACAACAGACTAACAGGAACAGGTCTGAAGGTTGCTCTCTGTAAGCAATGATGCGATGGATGAGGGATCGTAGACACTGTCAAATTCCTCATCTGAGCTCAGCCCTTCGTGTTTGAGAGTTGATTCAGTAGCTGAGCGGGCAGCTTTGCGCCTAAGTCAGAGGGAAGAATACTGGTAAGGGAAGGGGAATAGAAAGATTGAGACAGCCACCCTTTTTATGCTAAGGAAATTCCAATTCTTCTAAGGCCTAAAGCTGCTCACAAGATCCCCCACTAATCAGAGATTTGAGGAGGTGGGGCACAGGATGCTAAAGTACTAAGAAATAACCATACTGGCTTCCAGCCAGGAATAAGTGACTGTATAGTCCTGTTTTAGAGCTTCTCTTCCTTATCCAGCTCAGGATAAACTATTCCCTTCCTGCTCTACTGTCCCTATGGAGCAGGGGGCAGAAGGGCGGCCCATACCAGGAGTCCTTCTCCAGGGATTTGATCCGGGCCTGGAGCTGTTCATTGACCTCATGCTGCTCCTCCAGCTCACGCTGGGCCTTCTTCCTCAGGCCA
Organism: Galeopterus variegatus; assembly: GCF_000696425.1. Lineage (NCBI taxonomy): Eukaryota > Metazoa > Chordata > Mammalia > Dermoptera > Cynocephalidae > Galeopterus > Galeopterus variegatus. The sequence continues at coordinate 293,821 of NW_007727259.1, forward strand.
TCCAGTCGCTCAATTTCCTCTTCTGCTTCATCCACCTGCCGCTTCAAAGCCTTCACCCTCAGGCTTAGCTGGGCAGAATACCAAGTCCCCACATTAGAAAAGCATCTGTTGGGGCCGGCCTGTGGCTCACTCGGTAGAGTGCGGTGCTGATAACACCAAGGCCACGGGTTCGGATCCTATATAGGGATGGCCGGTTCGCTCACTGGGTGAGCGTGGTGCTGACAACACCAAGTCGAGGGTTAAGATCCCCTTACTGGTCATCTTTTAAAAAAAAAAAAAAAAAAAAAAAGAAAAGCATCTGCTACCATGGCCTAGGACTCTCCCCTGTAATAATCTTGACAAGGAACAATTGCCCCTGGAAAAAATGTTGTGACTGTGGGCAAGTTCTCTAAACTTATAGGGTTTTCTTGGTGATTAAATGAATTAATGCACGTATAACACTTAGAAAAAGAACCTAGCACATCACAAGCACTCAATACATATGCTTATTATGACTGCTCTAGTCTAGTCCTTTCAATCTAATCTCTTTGTCCTTATAAAAAGAAAGTTTAAGTTTGAAAGACCTATGGGAGATGAGGGCCTCCCTTGGCCTTCAAACAGATGCATAATATATGTTTGCCCCACGGTTCTTGGCCCCAGGGTGCCATGTCCTTACCTGGTCTTTCTGGTCATTGACATGCTGCCGCTCATCATCAATCTGGATGGACAGCTCTTTAACTCTCCGCTCCAGTTTTCGGTTGGTGGACTGCAGAACTGTCTTCTCCCTAACAGGGTGGGTGAGGTAAAGGGATGTCTACGGCTGTTGCCATTTCTAAGGAAACCCTTAATAGGCCCCGTACTGCCTCTAAAGACTTCTCTCAGTCATGAGCCCCACCATTAGACTTGGGAAAATCCAGGGCAGATCCAAAGAAACAGGGAGATAGAGATTACTCACATTTCCGAATTTCTACAACTTTCTCCGCTCTCTATCAGGAGAGAAGAGCTCCCTAAAGATCAGGCCAGGTTGGCCATATCTAAAGTGGAAGATGGTGGGAGTCCCAGAGCAGAAAAGTCCAAAGAGAAGAGGGAGGAAGAAAAGGAGGGAGAGAGAACAGGCTTGTGTCACCTCTCTTCAGCCTGTAGCTGCTCCTGCAACAACTGATTCTGGGACTCAAGCTGAGAGAGGCTGGCATTGGGCTTCTGGAAGCCTTCTGAGCTGGCCAACCGGGTCTTCAAGTCTTTGTTCTAAGAGGGACAGGAAGCTTTCACAGTGAGCACTCTACTTGGTCATTCTACCAAGCTCTAGGGGTCTCTCCTCAAGACTCTCCATGCCCCTTCACCTGTCTCTCCAAGGAGATTTTGTCACACTCCAAGTCTTGCCGAGCTGATCTCTCCTGCATGAGCTCTGTCCTCAGCTGATCCACCTGGTTGGAATGGGTGAGAGGAATCAGCCTTGGGGAGGGCTAAGGATGAACCAGCAAGCTGGACCAAGTGAGGCACAGTAACTGGAGGATAGTCTCTGAGCCCTGAATTCCAAAAATTCCCAGGCAACTAAGAAATCTCAGCCTATTCAAATGGAAGGAGCCACAGAATTGAAACAAGACCTCAATCCCACCAGGAACTAGCATCCCTTCTGAACCAAAGTAGCCCCACCTCAGGTCAGACAGCAGCCCAGCCCACCAGGATTCCTTCTTCAACTCAAATTCTTGGCTTCTTTCCACCTGAGAAAACTGGCCAACCCTTCCTGAAGCAGACAAGACCCTGAAGTAGACCCAGCCATGCACAGATTCTGCAGCCAAAACTCTCCCAGTTACGAAAGATAAGAAGGTAGAGTTGTTTTGGAGAGGGACAACAGGTTAAAAATAGTCAGGGATAGACATAGATGAGGGGTGAGGAAGAGGTTACCTGGTCCCGGCCACGATTCACCCGGTCCGTTAGCAGCTCCACGGTGTTCTTCTCCTCATCTAACTCTGCCTCAAGCCGTGAGACTTTTTCCTATGACAGAAAGACAACAGATTAATTCTACCCCAAATGCTAGACACTAGAATGCCAAACTCAAACCAGGACCCTCTCAAACTCCAGCCTCCATAAACTTTTCTCTCTTGTACATCCCAGTTACCTTCGGTCCTTGCCCCTGCCCAGAGCCACTATGGAGCTAGCACCCTCTGCTGACCAGGTGTGGCATCAAAGGGAGGGATGGGACATGCTCTGGTCATGGCCCCCAGCAGGAAGGCAAAACTGAGAATCCATTCCTCATTGAAGAACCCTATTTCCCTAATGGGTAGACGGAGAGAGAAACCCAAGTACCTGGGCCAAAGCTGAGATGGAGAGACTCAGAAACTGGAGCACCAGAGTACAGATTGAGGGAACACACTCTAGCCAAGCAGTACCATGTACAGGCTAAGAGTATAAATGTGAGGCCAGACCCTTGGGTTTGAAAATCAGATCTATCACTTCCTGGCAGTGGAACCATGGACAATTTACTTAATCTCTCTGTGCCTCAGTGTTCCTCATCTGTAAAATGGAGAAAATAAGACTATCCACTCCACAGGGTTATTCTGAGGATTAAATGAGTCTTAAGTGCCTGGCACATAGCACAATATATGTTTGCTGCTGCTTCTATTATCATTATTATTATTATTATCAAATACAGCAAATTAAAGACCATTATTCTCTCTAAAGGGGGAGGCCACTGCTCAGTTCTAGCCAACTGTTGCCATGTAGAACTCAGGACTAGAAGCTCAGTATTATCACATTTTCCAAATATAAAAGAAGCCAGAAATCCAAACTTTTATGTGACATCTATAAATTTCTAAACATTGGCAATTAATTCAAAGTTATTTAAAACATTGCAGTCAAACAAAACCCATCAGCCAGTTTCAATCTCTAGTATAGAAAAAGGCTTGGAGTGTCATGGTTCCTTTCCCTACAGAAGTCCCACCTGTGCCTGGACCCAGAACCCCCTCCCTTTTTCCCCCCAAAGGTCACCCTCCAATGTCCTCACCTCAAGGCCCTTCAGTTGCCGGGCCCTGTCATCCTGGGAGCGCTTCTTGTTCTCTGCCTCTTGCTCCAGCCCCTGCAGTCGCTGGGCCAGCAGCTCTTTGTCCAGCCGGGCTGTGTCTCGCTCAGCCTGGGATGCCTGCAGGGCCTGACGCAACCTCTGGATCTGAGCAGAAGAAAAAAATGCAATAGTTTGGCGTAGTAAGAAGGTGGGGGTTGAGAGGTGGAAACAGCCCATCTCTGTGGGAAGAAATATTTCATTACTGACATTCTTTGGAATTGTCAGCACATGGTGATAATAAAATGCAGACTGACTTTTAGTCCATTTTGTTTATTGTTTTAAAATTCCCTACACAAACTGGAATCACCTGAGTTCTTAAAAAATACTGAGCCTGGGTCCCACCCCCAGAGATTATGATTTAAGTGGTATGGGATTTAGCTTGGGCATTGGGATTTTTTAAAATCTCCCCAAGGGCCAGCCCGTGGCTCACTCGGGAGAGTGTGGTGCTGAGAACACCAAGGCCCCGGGTTCAGATCCTATATAGGGATGGCCGATTAGCTCACTGATTGAGCATGGTGCTGACAGCACCAAGTCAAGGGTTAAGATCCCCCTACAGGTCATCTTTAAAAAAAAAAAAAAAAAAAAATTTTTCCCCAGATGACTCTAATGTACAACAGAGTTTGAAAATCACTGCTCTACAGACAATGTCCTTACCTAGAGTGGACAACTCCCTCCACCCTACTCCACCTTAGTATGTCACTGCAAGTGGTTAGACCTAAACCTGGGCCCCAGATGCCTGGCCACAGGTTCAGTTAAGAGACAATAACCTTCAAACCCAAGGACATTGGGATGGTTCCCACCCTCTTGCTATTTAGGCTCCTACCTCATCCTGAAGATGGCTCAATCCCCCAGAGGTCTTCTCAGCCTCACTGGCCCAATCCTTGGCCTGGCGCTGGGCTTCTGCCACCTCCCGCCGAGACTTTTCCTTGTAATCCTCAAGCTGGGCCTGGAGGTGCTGTAGGGCTTGCTTAGAGTCCTCCCCAATCTGCTCCAGCTAAAACACAAAGAAATGAGTTTCCAGCACTGCACCTCTTTAACAGATGCCTGTGTCCCCAGGCCCAGATTCCCAAGACTCCCCCAACAGCTTCCTTCCTGCCAAAGGAGCCCTTTCTTTTTCTTTCCTGGTCCTAGGTCTCTAGCATGTTTGGTAGTTATATACAGATACCTGGGTTCAAATCCTGGTTCTACTACTTACTACTACTAACTTGACTATAGGCAAGTTACTTATCCTCTCTGGGTCTCAGTTCCCCATCCATAAAATGGGATAATAGTAGGGCTGGCCCGTGGCTCACTCGAGAGAGTGTGGTGCTGATAACACCAAGGCCATGGGTTTGGATCCCTATATAGGGATGGCCAGTTAGCTCACTTGGGAGAGCATGGTGCTGACAACACCAAGTCAAGGGTTAAGATCTCCTTACCGGTCATCTTTAAAAAAAAAAAAAAGGATAACAGTAGCATCTACATCACAAGGTTGTCAAGAGAATTATGTTAGTAAATTATGTAAAGTACTTAAATCAGTGCCTGATATGAAGTAAACCTTAAATGATCATATATTGGCAAACCCAAGCTGCCAATGATTATATGTACCACTAAGAAAGAAAAATTTGCCAATTGAGCTATGACATACCATCAATTATATGACAACCCAACCACATGATCCAGCAATCCCACTACTGGGTATATATCCAAAGGAAAGGAAATCAGTATGTTTAAGATATCTGCACTCCCATGTTTATTGCAGCACTATTGACAATAGCCAAGGTATGGAAACAAGTTAATATGGAAACATTCATCAACAGATGAATGGATAAAGAAAATGTGGTATATATACACAATGGAATATGATTCAGACATAAAAAAAGAATGAAATCCTGTCATTCACAGTAATATGGATGAACCTGGAGGACATTACACTAAGTGAAATAAGCCAGGCACAGAAAGATAACTACCATAAGTTCTCACACATATGTGACAGCTAAAAAAAGTTGATCTCATAGAAGTAGAGAGTAGAATAGTAATTACTAGATGCTGTAAAATATGAGGGTAAGTGGGGGATAGGGAGAGGCTGGTTAATGGATAGAAAATTACAGATAGATAGGAATAAGTTCTGTGTGTTATAACACTGTAGGGTGACTATAGGTAATAATTTATTGTATATTTTCGAATAGCTAAAAGAAGATTTTGAATGTTCCCAACACAAAGAAATGACAAATAAATGTTTGAGATGATGGATATGCTAATTACCCTGAGTTGATCATTACACATTGTACACATATACCAAAATATCACGTTGTACCTCATAAGTATGTACAATTATTTGCCAATTAAAAAAAGACACAAACCCATTTCAGAGATGATAAATGTGCACTTTTTAAAAACTGACAAATGAAAAAACACGCACATTAGAACTGATGTCACATATTAGGTGTTTGCTTTTGTTTTATAAAGCAAGAGATTGGGAAGACAACACTTACCAGCAAAATGCATTTATTTACTTTTCTTCCTTTTTCCTTCCCCTCCCCCAAATTTACAATTCTACCAATGAAGATTCCTGTGTTTAGGTCTTACAGACTTCTAAGGCATGATTCAAGGAGATACTCTCCAAGAACTAAGACCATAAAGAAACGGGATGTGGAGGGGAAGGGGAAAAACACAGAGGGGAGGTAGGAAGGCTGCCACTTTCTGAGACTTGCCCTTGGACTTCCCAACAATGTCCTTGAGGAAAGCCACCACCACACATTCTGCCCCCACCCCCACCACCCCATAAGCTTCTGTGTGAGCTGGGCCTCTTCCACCCCGTGCCCCACCTCTTTGTTCAGCCGGTCCACAGTCCTGTCCAGCAATCGCTTCTGCTCCTCCAGCTCAGCCTTGCCCCGCCGGAGAACCTCCCGCTGCTTCCCCTCCTCCTCTAGGGCCCGGTTCAGGGCCCGCCGCTCCTGCCCCAGGCGGGCCAGCCCCCGCTGAGACTCCTCTAGCCGGGCTTCCAGTGCCCGCTTGGCGGCTGCCAAGCTGCCCTCCTCTTCCTGAGCCACATTCAGGGCTTCCTCCAGCCGCTGTTTCTCTGCCTGGGAGCGGGGCGAGAAGCGGGTGTGGACTGGGAGGAGGCAATGCTTGGGCTTAAGCCATTTGGAGTGGGGTAGGTGGGAGGGAGAGGAAGGAGGTGGTCATGAAAACGGTGGGCAGCGAAAAGAGGCTCAGAAGAACCAGCAAAGAAACTGGCACAGAGAGCAAGCAAAAGGTGGGAGAGAAGAGACAAAAACACCAGCGCAAAGTCTGAAACATTCACACCAAAGTACATCCCAGGAAATATGACAACCCAACTACATGATCCCGCAATCCCACTATTGGGTATATACCCAAAGGAAAGGAAATCAGTATGTCCAAGGTTAACAGCGGGTTTGGGGAAGCAAAACAGAAGCACTCTAAGGGCAAATTAAAACCGATGGCTGACTGCTCAACGTGGGAAGATGTCGCCAGGCTGCGGGTACAGAGGATTGGGGGAAGCCAACACTGGGCAGGAGCACTGACCTCCAGCCGCTGCACCTTGTCCCGAAGTCGTGCCTCCACCGCTTCCCCACCCTCCGCCAGGCCTCGCGCCTCCTTCAGCTGCTGCTCCAGACCCAAGATGCGCCGGCGGAATTCGTCATTCTCCTCCTGGGTCTCCCGAAGCGTGCTCTCCACGGCTGCTCGCCGCTGCCCCACCACTGCCGCCTCCGCCTCGGCCGCCACCTTGGCCTAAGGGCGGCCAGGGAGGGCGGCTCAGACCCCCGGGCTCAGGCCCCAGGTCATCTGCCGCCCACCACAAGGATGAAAGAGGGTGGTGCCACCAGCCAGAGGCTCCCTGAGAGCCCCACCCCTACTGGAATGCAGTGGGTGTCACCAGGTACAGGGGCCTCCCCCTGCCAAAACCTGGCTGCTTGGGCCGGCCCGTGGCTCACTCGGGAGAGTGCGGTGCTGATGGCACCAAGGCCCCGGGATCGGATCCCATATAGGGATGGCCAGTTTGCTCACTGGCTGAGCGTGGTGCTGACAACACCAAGTCAAGGGTTAAGATCCCCTTACCGGTCATCTTTAAAAAAAAAAAAAAAAATCCTGGCTGCTTTAATCACACATCTAGAACCAAGGAGCTGGTCCTATGATACATACCCATGATAGGAAACTTTCCATGCCCTCTGGCTCCTCGGCCCTCCAGACCCCTCAGCCTCCACCTCCTAAGCCCTGTGCCCACTCCCCTTGCCTTGGAAGCCTCTTCACAGTCCTGTCTCAGGTGCTGGAGGGTCTCTTGTAGCTGGAGGTTCTGTTGTTCCAGTTCCCGGCCTCGATCTGCCTCGACCCTCAGGACTGCCAGCTGCTTCTCCAACTCCCGGTCCCGATGTCGCCCAGCCACCTCCTGGCTCTGCCGCTCTGTTAGCAGCTCCTTAAGCTCCTCCTGTGTCCTGCGCAGTTCCTAGAAGGGAAGGGGAATGGTGACCAGCACTGAGAGCCAGACTGATACCAGAATGTGGAGAAATTGAAACTCATACATTACCAGAGGGAACGTAAAACAATGTGGCCACTTTGGAAAGCAGTTTGGCAGTTTTTCAAAAAGTTAAACATGGAGTTACCAGATGACCCAGCAATTCCACCCCTAGGTATATACCCAAGAGAACCGAAAATATATGTTCACACAAAAACTTATACATGAATGTTTACAGCTGCACTATTCATTATAGCACAAATATAGAAATGACCCAAATATCCATCAATTGATGCATAAACAAAATATGGTATAGCCACAAAGTGAAATATTGTTCAGCCATAAAAAGGAATAAAATATGATACTTGCTATCACATGGATGAAGCTTGAACACATTATGCTAGGTGAAAGAAGCCAGACACGAAAGGCCTCATATTGTAGGATTCCAATTGTATAAAATACCCAGAACAGGCAAATCCAGAGAGACAGAAAGTAGATTAGTGGTTGCCAATGGGTGGAGGGAATTATTGCCAATAGGTATGGGACATCTTTTTGGGGCGATAAAAATATAATTACCTAGTGGTGATGGTTGCAAAACTTTGTGAATATACAAAAACCACTGAATTGTACACTTTACTTATTTATTTATTTATTTATTTATTTTTAAAGATGACCGGTAGGGCCGGCCCGGTGGCGCACTGGATAGTGCGCCGCTTGGGAAGCGCGGCAGCGCTCCCGTCCGAGGGTTCGGATCCCACGTACAGACCGGCTCCCGCTCACTGGCTGAGCGAGGCGCGGGAGCAACGCCGAGGCTTGCGATCCCGTCGCCGGTCCCCGGTCCGGTACGGGGGCAACACTGAGGGTTGCGATCCGTTGCCGGACACGGAAAAAAGACAAAAAAATAAAATAAAATAAAGATGACCAGTAAGGGGATCTTAACCCTTGACTGGGCGTTGTCAGCACCACGCTCAGCCAGTGAGCGAACCGGCCATCCCTATATGGGATCCGAACCCATGGCCTTGGTGTTATCAGCACCACACTCTACCGAGTGAGCCACGGGCTGGCCCGAATTGTACACTTTAAAAGGGTGAGTTTTATGATATCTGAAATATAAGTCCATAAAAAAAATTATGTAGAGACTGAGTGGATAAGGGTATGGATAGAACAAGATTGACTATTTAAGAAAATATATCGAAAATCAAAATATGTGACAATAAATATCAGTGCAGCTAATTTCTTTTAAAAAGGAAATTAAAATGAGTTCTGGTTCTAATTCTTTAGCTATTAGCTACTTCTGAAATTCAGAAAGAACCATAATTAGGCTGGAGGGTTATATAACATGAGCATGTACTGAGTCTTCAACGTAAGACACTAACAAAACTAATTACAAAGATAAAGAGAAATAGTAGAGTGTATGGTCTATATTGAATTTGGTTAGTCTGTTTTCCTAATGATATTTCATTTATTGATTAAATACCTGATAAAGTATACTTAATACCTGAGATATATGAAACACTAGTTATTGCTTTTTAGCTTTAGTCAGAAAAATAAATCAACTGAAATTGTCCAGAGGATTGTTCAAGTTCACTGTGTCAGCTAATAAAGTGAACAGACTTCAGGCTATCCTTGGTATTTGTTAACTTCCAAACAAGACAGTAAAAATGTAAGAGTAATATTAACTTCACCATCTTTTGGGAGTTTTTCTGAGAAAACAGAATTTTAAGTTACACAACACAGCACTACATCACCAAAATGTATTTAGTTATTTATCTTGGTTTTCTCTACAAATATTTCATGTAATCTCAGGTTTTTATTTATCTAAAAATAATCATTGTAGCTACTTCTACACTCAAAGATATGATCACCATCATTACAATTAGGCAGTCTTACAGTAGAGGCATAATAAACAAACATCAATGAACTAATATTTTTAACAAACACATACTACGTATCAATAAATGTAGAGCTAGAAGGATCTTCAAGAGGCCATAAATGCCAATTCCCTATAATTACTGAAAAGACTTTCTAAACTACCTAAATCATCCAAAATAATTAAAGTTGACCCTTGAACAACATAGGTTTGAACTGCACGGGTCCACTTATACATGGATTTTTTTTAATACAGTCTGCCCTCCATATTGGCAGGTTCTACATGCACAGATTCAACAAATTGTGAATTGAAAATACAGTATTCACATGATGCAAGACCTGCGGATATGGAGAACCAGTCTTTCATATCCGCGAATTGGCAAGGTCAATTTCAGGACTTGAACATCCACAGATTTTGGTGAACTAATCCCCCACAGACACCGAGGGATGACTGTAGTTGCCTTCTTACCCTTCATAAATGCAAACACTGAGAATATGAAGAAATCGTTTGTGTTCACTTCAATTTTTTTTATCATTTGTGATTCTTTTATAAAATATCATCAATGCAAGGTAAAAAGAGAATTTAAAAAAAACAGAGAGTGAATTTTACATGAACTTTGAGTGTTACAGCCCCACCAGCAAGGCTGTGCCTTGGAGACTGGGGAGGTGAACATATTAAACACTGGGATCCATGTCCAGATTCTATTCTCTCTAAATAGCCTTCAGAATACAATTTGGCTTCCCATGTAGGTCAGCTGGCCATGCCAATGCAAGTATTCCAGTCCATGTGATAATATTTCTCATTGTAAATTAATCTAACTATAAACATTTGTTTCATAAATCATAGATATAGTTAAGGAGTTCCCCCTGAAAGACAGAGCAGCTTTTGCTATGCTGACCAAATTAGGTTTCTGAGTTTATAAAAACGATCCTGGAGTTTCACAAATCCACCTAATGGTGCTACCCATGAGGTCTTTTGGGAGGCAGCCAGAAGCCTCTGGCTATACCTCAACCTGGCAATCTAGCTGCTGAGAGCCCTTTCCATTAGAAACCTCTATACTCAATGAAGTAACCAGCCCTGCTGTGCTGGAAAGAGAGAAGGCTGAGCCAGCGGGATGGAGCCTGAAAACCAAGCACACAGGAGACAGACCCACTAATACAGAGGCCCTCATGAGGCAAATACCCATCACACCCTGACTTGCCATTCTACCCTTCCACCCCCAAGTACCTTCTTGAGCTCCTCAACCTGGCGAGTATCTCCAACACCAACTCGGGCCTGCTCTAATTCCCTCCGCAAGGCCTCTATCTTCTCCCCAAGCTCCTCTTCCATTTCTTCCTTCTCCATCCGCAGCTGCAGCAGTCTGAGCCCAGCGAGGAGAAATAAGGAGGAAAGGGAACATGGTCAGGCCACCCGCCTGGGGAAGGTTAATAAGAGAATGGAAACCACTCCCTCAAGGCCAATACACTGGGCACTCACTCTCAAGAGGGAGGAAAAGCAGTTTGAGAAATGGGACAGTAAGAACACAGCATGGGCAGAAAGAAATTGTGATGTAAGAATCATAGATAAGTATTCCTGGGAGAGGAGCAAAGTCCTTACTCCTGCTTGGTGGCTCTAAGTTCCTCCTTATTCTTCTGGAACATGCTCTGCCAATGCCCTGTCTCCTCTGAGGTCTCCTCCAACTCCTTCTGCAGCTCCCGCACCAGGGATGACATCTTCTGCCTCTCAGCCTCCAACGCTGCATGGTCCTACAGAAGAGGAGTGTTGGGCACCAGGAGACTCAGGCTAAGACAGCACCGTGCCATTTGTGCTCCCTGACACCCTACTGGTACCTGGTAAAATGCTAGCAGAAGGTCCTCTCCCCAAGTCAAAGTCCACCCCTCTGTCATCCACAGGAAGTCTCCCGCAGTTAGTTCCCCATGACACTATGGTCACACACCTGTAGGGTACTACTGGCTTGCACTCCTTTCCCCTGCCCTTGTAAATTTCCTGGCCAAGGTTTTCACTAACATCTCACATATATCTTTTAGGGGGATTTCTCAGTTGCAACAGTGAAAAGTCCAAAAATACAAGATCCCAAGGCAGCTCTGTTCCCTGGCAGTGTCCTCCTCTCCCAGTCCCTACTCTTATCACATGCCTGGGTTGCATCTTGCATGCTCCGGCGAAGCTGCTCTGTGTCTCGGTGGTACTGCTGCCGGACATGCTCCACCTCCTGGTCACGGGAAGCCACCTCTTCCTTCAGGGCCCCCTTCAGGGCTGTCAACTCCCGCTCTCGCAGCCTGAGTTGCTCCTCTATTCGCTGTTTACCCTCCAAGACCTCCTCCAGAAGCTCCCGTGCCTCTAACAGGTCCTGGGGAGATGGAAGTGCAGAGGTGACCATATTAGGATCCATCTGCCTATTAATTAATTCACTAACTCAATCAAAATATATTTACTGAGCACTTTGTGTTAGGCGCTGTACCAGGTGCTCTCTGGCTTGGTTGGGATAAAGGAAACCTACCATTCTGGGCTCTAGTCCCACCCCACCATTGAGTACACCCAAAAGCACACGGAGGAGTACCCGCAATCAGCAATCCACTCTCCATACTTTGGGGAAATCATGGATGAGCAGGGTTGAGGATGCTCCAGCTAAAAGGAAACACAGCCTGGGATACACACCCCACTCCCTACCTTCAGTAATACCTCCTTGGCAGGCTCAGGACCCTGAACCTGTTTCAGCTTGTTCTGCAGCTCCATCACCTGGGTCTCCAACCCATGTCGTAACTTTTCACCCTGGTCCAGGAGGATTTTCATGTTCTGTAGCCTAATAATAGATAGCACACATGACATATGATATGATAGCACGATGTGTCACGCAATTTTTGAAACACTTCACATATATCAATTCATTTAAACCTCCTTTAAGTCTTTGTTCAAATCTTAATGAGGCCTCCCCTGATACCTTATTTAATACTGCAACCTGCTCCCCTACAACCTGCCCCTCCTGATCTGCTTTATCCTGTTCTACTTACAGTCTTCTCACATATTACAAATTTACTTACATAATATGTTGTTTACTGTCTGTTCCCTCTCACCAGAAACCAAGCTTCCAGAGAGCAGGGCCTTCATCTGTATGGTTCACTGATGTACTTCAGGAAACTAGATCAGTGCCTATCACACAGCATTCATTGCAAAAACATCTGCTGAATGAATGAATGAATCCTCACAACAATCCTGTGAGGTAGGTACTATTATTAAGCTCATTTTACAGATTAAGAACCTGAAGCACAGAGGCAAACCCAAGTAGCCTAACTACGAATCGTGCACTATCACCACTACTAATAGAAAAGATAAAGAAAACGGTCATATATTTAAACCATCCCTGCCCCTTTCAGCTTCTGGAGATTTCCCTTTGTCTCCTTCAACCCTGTAGCCCCCAAGTAGTCCCACATGTGCCATCAGCTGCACTCACTCCTTGTTGCTCTGCTGGGCTTCCCCTTTTCTTCTCTCCAGCAGCTCCTGCAATCGGCTACACTCTTCTGCCTTCTCCTCCAGCTGCCGCTCCAACCCAACCCAGGATGGCTCCAGTTTTTGCCGCTTCTGGAAAAGGGAAGGAGAGTACAGCAGGTGGAAAGTAGGGAAAGCCTCTTATGAAGACCCAGAATAGGGCTTGTTGTTTAGCTCAGCTGGTTACAGCATGGTGTTAATAACACCAAAGTCCAGGGTTCAATCCCTGTACCAGTCAGCCACCAAAAACAAAACAAAAAAACCCAAAGACCCAAAATAATGGAAATATCTAACATTCATTAGACACTCACTATATGGGGGGCAGTAGGGCAAGCTTGAGAACTGAGCCCTCAACCTGTGGGATCTGATGCTATCTCCAGATAGATAGAGTTAGAATTAAATTGGAAGCTTCCCGGCTGGTGTCCACTTCAGAATTGTCTGGTGTGTGGGGGAAAAAATCCACACATTTTGTCACAGAAGTCTTCTGTGTTGATTGTTGCTGAGTAAGAGTAGAGGAAAAGCACTTTGGCTGGTCTTTCACCTATATACTCAGATTTCTAATGTGTTCTGCCTCCCTAAGCTCTGAAGACCCCCAAAGTCCCTACTAGGACCAGTGCACACTCTATCTCTTGTATCACAAGGCACAAGTGTGCTCATTCCATTGCTTGGAAGAGCCAGCCCAGCCCATCTCCAGGCCAAGGTTTTTTTTGTTTTGTTTTGTTTTGTTTTTAAAAGATGACCGGTAAGGGGATCTTAACCCTTGACTTGGTGTTGTCAGCACCACGTTCAGCCAGTGAGCGAACCGGCCATCCCTATATGGGATCCGAACCCGGGGCCTTGGTGTTATCAGCACCGCACTCTACCGAGTGAGCCACGGGCCGGCCCAGGCCAAGGTTTTTTCTCTGTGGTCCTTCATCCCTCCTGCACCTCTGAACTCTCCTCACCTTCACCTCTTCATCCAGCTTTTGCTGTAGCTCCTCCACTTTTCGGGTGAGTTCACCCTGCCCTGCCAGAACCTTAGTAGAACCAGGAGAAACCATCTGCCAGAGGCATAGGGAATGGGGAGAAAGGAGTGAGTCCACATCCAGATCTCCTGAGGCCCTCAAGCCCCAACCCTGACCCTTGCTCCTACCCAGAGAAGGCCACTCACCACCAGAGGCTGCATCTGCTCCAGCACCAAACTAACCTTCCTTCTCACAGACACTTCACTTTCTGAACTTCTAGAGGATAAACAGACAGAAGCAAGGGTTAGGGCAGTAAAGAGGTAGCCGAGATAAGGAAAGGCTAAAAGCAGGAAAGAAGAGTAATAAAGCTAGAAAGAAAAGAAGGGAGGTGTGTGCCTCCACTGTGGGTGGGCCCCCACTCACCCCTCCCTCAGGATTCCATAGATGGTGGCCTTTACATGGTCCACACTGCCTGGTGGAGCTGCCTCCTGCTGGTCTCGAAGAAGGTCTGGAGTTGATTTGAACTGGGGAAGGGGGGGTGTAGAAATAGGAAGATTAGGCCAAAAGCATGCATGGGGTTCAGACAGAGTAGAAGAGGCATTTGGGAGACAAGGCCCTCCAAGCACAACAAACAAGTCCGAAGTGCGGTACAGAGGCAACACTGCTGAGGCCCGAGCAACAGGCCAGGGAGGTCCAAGCAGGATACACCTCACACTATTGTTGCAAGCCAGATCTTCCTCAACAAGCCGATCTCAACCAGCTGTGAACTGTGTCACAAGTAATTTGTCAACAATGATAGTTAACATACTAGAGTTTATAAATGATTTACTTTAAGAATGGACTTAAGTTTGTCCCAAAGTAAAGTCACTCTCTCACTCACTTGCACTCCTGAGTGGGAGAGAAAGGTGTGGAATTTTGGCAAGAGCACCAGGGAACTGCTCCAAGCCTGCCTTATGTACGCTACTGACCTAGCAAATACTGGTGACTGAGGCATGATTAATGGTGGGGACAATGAGAAGTAACTCCACATGCTGTGAATAGTGACTTTATAGTTAATTCCATTTTCTTTGGAATTTTACCCATGGAAGTATCCTGTGCATATGAGTATCACCTACTTAGTGGATGGATACAGTGGAAAATAAAAGGTAGAGACTTATTGCCCTAGGTTATTTGAATTAGCAAGGAGTCTCAGGGCTGGTGGGGTCAGACCTGATGAGAAGGGGCTTGTGGTTGGAAGCCAGGGAGGTGTTAGGTCTGACCTGCAGCATGGTGGGGTCCTGTGCTCTCCCCCGTGGCTCCTCAAAACTCTGAAGGACCCAGTCCTGGGTCTGACGGGAATGGCTAAAGCCACTGATAGACCTCTGGCTCTGGGTGGGCTGTTTTGAGCTGCCAACATGGTTGTCAGATTTTGTGCTAGGGGTCCAGTGGTTGGGGGACTGGCGCTCCCGTTCCTCCAAGGTGTCCCGTGGGAGTCGGCTGTCCAGGCTCTTGCTCCGCTTGTGCTGTTCAGGGGGCAGTGTCCTTGTTCGGCGGCCAGTCCGGCCCCGGCCCCCAAGTTGACTGTCAAATTTGCTGATCAGTGAGTCCACCGAAGACAGGGGAGCAGTGTCAATGGTGCTACCTGGGAAAGCCTCTTGTGGGGCTAGCTCAAGCAAACTGGTGCTCCTATTGCTGGGACCCATAGGGGCAGGGCCTGCCAGGGAGGCCTGGGACTGGGACCGGAGTAACCTTCCATTCCAGCCAGCCCCAGCCTCCTCATCAGATGTGCTACCCTGCGAGGGGGCAGGATATCCTTTGACCTGAGCGTAGGGGTTCTCAGGGAGTTCTGAATCAGAGCTCAGAGCACCTGGGGCCCCTCGGTTGTTGGACCCCTTGATTTGGACCCCAAAGGAGTCGCCACCTTTCTCCCCACTGTTGAGCACTACAAAAGGTTGCCCGGCAATGCCCTGTACACGCACAGCAACCCCATACGTATTGGCTCTTGAGTCCTTGGCTGGGCGTCGCCCCCCACGACGGAGGGTGCCCATCTCTGCACCACCCACTGGCTCTGTGATGAAGCGAATCTGGACTCCATGGTCTACAGGAACCCGGGGCTCAGCCATGGTGGATGCCTGCTCCATGGGCAGGAGGGGTCCTAGAAGATGAAGAAAAGAATTTAAGCTGAAAGACTTGAAGTAGAAACAGCTTTAGAGGGGCTGATTTTCTTGTCAATTCCTTCTACATAGAACTGTGATTCTCATGCTTTATCTGAGCAGCAGAATCACCTGGAGGGCCTGTTAAAACACAGATTGCTAGACCCTACCCCCAAAGTTTCTGATTCAGTAGGTCTGGGGTCGGACCTGAGAATTTGTGTTTCTAACCAAGTTCTCCAGGTGACATTGATGGTGTAGTCCAGATACCACACTTTGAGACGCACAGACCTAAAAATATCCATTTCCTCTGATACAGCCCTGGGGAGCTTGGCTTTAAGAGTATAAAGATTTCAGGCCGGCCCGTGGCTCACTCGGGAGAGTGCGGTGCTGATAACACCAAGGCCCCGGGTTCGGATCCCATATAGGGATGGCCGGTTTGCTCACTGGCTGAGCGTGGTGCTGACAACACCAAGTCAAGGGTTAAGATCCCCTTACCGGTCATCTTTAAAAAAAAAAAAAAAAAAAAGAGTATAAAGATTTTGCTTGATCTTCACACATACACGTATACCACCATGTTCCTCCTTCCTCCCCCAGTGAAGGCAGAACCCAAGCCCCACCAACAGATACCTCCATCCCACAGGAGAAAAAGGGGCCTCCTCTCCCAGAGCTCATTTAAAATATAGAGACCTCAAAGCGTGGCATTCCATTTCTGGGAAGACATTCAAAAAAACTGATAACAGTGATGTCCTTGGGAAGGGGTAATTGAGGGCTAAGGACAGGGATAGGAAAGTAGAAAGGGATGGGCTTTGTACTGTGTATCTTTTTGTTCCTTTTTAATTTGGAATCATGTAGATATATTATCTACTCAAGAACAGACTTAAAGTTGTAAGTGTGCCAGTCCAAGGGACCCTAGAACAGGTAGACTTATCCCATCCAAGGGCCAGAGCCATGGCCATCTGGAGGCCAGCTCCTCAGATCCACATGGCCCAAGCTCAGAGTCAGCAAGTAGAATGTATTGCAGGCATGCTCTGGCTCAAGGAACTTGGGAGGAGAGGTTCTCTTCCGAGCAAATAAACATATCCAGCTTCCCCACCCCTTTTGCTGGTCTCCACCAGAACCTAGCACCAAACTGGGGGATTTTCTAACATGCCAGACAGAAACACACACAAACCCAACTCAACCTCCCCAAGGAGTTCTGGGCCAAGGAAATTTGGCAAGGTCTCTTTCAGGAATTGTAGAAGTACTAGGAAGCCAGAAAGCCAGGAAACCAGGGTGAAATGAGAAGGGAGGAGAAGAGAAGGAAGGCACAAAGCTCCAAGAGCTTTCTCACCTGGGCTTGGTGAGGGAAACACTCTCCAGTCTGAGGAGAAGCATTCTTAGTGTTCCCAACTCCTCCCCTCAAGGAACAGGGAGGGAGGAGTCCTTTACTGAGAATGGTTCTTCACCCCACAGCCCTGGGACTCCACTGGAAAAAATGATGAAAGCAATGTACCCTCCCCCAGGAGACAGCCCACAAAACTTTTACCACAGAATCTTAAGTTTGTGAGGGCAGAGGGGTAAAGTAGTTCTCCATTGGACTAGTGTGAAGATCTAGCTTGGAATCCTAGCTCTGCTCTTCACTTGAGGTATATGACCTTGGGAAAATCAGAACTTTTCTGAGACTCAGTTTTCTCATCTGTAAAATGGGTATAATGACAATACCTGACAAAGGTAATTACCTGTGAGAATTAGACAATAAATAATTACACTGGTGTATACAACTGAAAAATTATTAAGTTATACAAAAGATTTTTGCACTCTACTATAAGAAAAAGAGGGCATGTGGTGGTATATGTGTATGTGCAAGTCAAGCAAAATCTTTAAACTCTTAATAAAGCCAGGCTCTGCAGGACTGTATCACAGGAAATGGATTCTTTTTGGTTAGTGGATCTTAAAGTGTGGAAATGACAAGATATTAAACATGAAAGCACCTAGCAGAGAATGCCTGTCACAAAGCTGACAACAAACATTACTCCTTCCAATGGGAACTTACTGGCATTACCTGGTTCATAATAGGATTGTCACTTCCTCGGAGAAGCCTTCCCTGACCATTCCCTCCCACAAACCAGGTCAGATCCATGTTATAAGCTCTACAGTTGTCCTTCAGTGGGTTTGCCTTAGTTTATCTTTATACATCTATGGGAGTAATTGACTTCTGTCTGTCTCTTCCACTAAATTATAAGCTCCTGGAGAGCAAAGACCATGGCTATCAGCTGACCACTTGTCAAAATGCCTGGTACACAGTAGATGTCAAAGTATTTGTTAAAGGTGTATCCTAAACTAAGGCAGACTTTCACAGCAGTGGGGAGATTTGCTCAAGAATCCCTCACAGCCATCTCATTTGCCCTAGTAACAGGACCTCTTCCTGATCTGGACTCCCAGCCCTATGCAGTCATTATCACCAGATGTGCCTAGACTGCCAGCTCTTACAAGTCACATGATTTATTCATGACACAGCTCTACCCTGTCAGTACATCTACTGATCTTCCAGATTCAGGTCAAGGAGTTCCCAGCCTAGGCCCAGCAGAGTGCACAGCCCCTTGGGTGAGAGCACCAAGTTGTTCAGAGGCACATCAAGTGCTCTCCCAGGGCCTAATGAATGACTCCTTAATTTCAATCGTCTTCAGTCCCAGGACATTTGGGTCAGGGGCCAGGAGGCTGAAGGGATCTTTAGGGGTGGGTCAGAAAGCAAGACTCTAAATGATTCAACATGGAAAACCCGAAACCTATCCGCCTTCAGTTACAGAGGACAACGGGGTGGGGCCGAGGGAGCAGGGCAGCTCCAAGGCCTTGCGTAAGCCCCAGAGCCAGGTAAACAGTGATCAGGTGCCAGGCAACATGGAGTCCAGAGCCTGTGCTCTCACCAGATGCCTGACCCTGCTTTTCCCCCCGCTGGCATATGCCCACGGCTCTTCTCACCAACTGTATTCTGGGAAGAGACCAAGCCACCAGTTAATTCAGCTTCATTTGTCTGCCTCTGCCATTCCTGCCTGCAAGCGGGGGGAGGATACTCTACACCTGTTTCAGACAGCCACTTCTCCCTGAGTTACTTATTAGCCTGCCCTGCCCCAATTCCATCACCTCTGGTCCAGCTATATGCGTCTGGCTTCCAACTAGGAGTGACAGGGTCCCTGGACTTGTGGCAGGAAGTGGGGGTGGGGTGGTTTCGGGTATGCAGCGGAAGGACGGATACACCCAGGGCTGGGCAATATGCTAGATGCTAAATAAGTGGCAGATTTAGAAAATGAGAGGACTAGAGGTATAACGATTAGAACCCCCTTAAAGATAACAAGGAAAGCAAATGATCAAAATAGAAAAGGACAGCTCAGTGACCTTGATCACTTGGCTCCCTTTTTCTCAGAAAGAGTTATAGAGTCTGACCAGTTAGCTCAGTTGGTTAGAGCACGGCGCTATAACACCAAGGTCAAGGGTTCGGATCCCTGTGCTGGACAGCTGCCAATAAATAAATAACTCCTTAAAAAAAAAAGTTATGGGGGCTGGCCCGTGGCTCACTCGGTAGAGTGCGGTGCTGATAACACCAAGGCCACGGGTTCGGATCCTATATAGGGATGGCTGGTTTGCTCACTGGCTGAGCGTGGTGCTGACAACACCAAGCCAAGGGTTGAGATCCCCTTACCGGTCATCTTTTAGAAAAAAAAAAAAAAAGTTACAGAAATAAGAGGGTTCCCCCGTTGATACAAAAAGAATCCCCCAAGTGAACTCCTGGCTAGGTCCACTGAAAAAAGCAGAAACCTGAGAGCCAGGCTAGAGCTGCTTGTCCAGTGGGGGGAAAAACGCTCAATGAGGAACTGGGCCCCCGCAAACTGGATGGACAGGTTTGAGAGGCAAGAGGAAAGGGAGGGCCAGGTAGACTACACTGGCAGCTTGTAAAGCAGACCAGAGAAACTCCACACCACAGGGGAGGTAGAGGTGCAAGACCATGAGCAGGAGCTCTGTCCAGCTTGGATGCCAAAGCCAAGGTTCTGAAGAAGCAGGCAAGAGGTGGGGAGAGAACAGACAGCAGGAGCCCTTGCACAAAGAACCTGGTGAGTGACAGACCAGTGTGTGACAGGGAGACTTTGTTTCCCTCTACCCCTCCCTCTGGAGTTCCCAAAGTTACATTCCTGATCCCACACTCGCCTTAGCCACCTCCCAGGCCCTTAGTTCTCCCCTCCCTGGCATGAAGAGAAGCAGCCCTACCCCCTCCTCACCTCCCACAAGGGTAATGGCATGCAGGCCAGCCTGGGAAATGCAGGAAGTGTTCTAGGAAGCCAGAATCCTCTTAGAGTAAAGCAAATCTCTGGATTAGCAGTCCCCCACAGCCAGCCCCCCAACTCCCAAATATCCAGGATGAAACAAGAGGTACAGCAGCACATGTAGGCAGCCTGTCTACAAACATAGCGGTTGCTAATTATTTCCCAATTACAACTTTCCACAGGCAGGGCATCAAAGGGGCCAGCTGAGGTTGGCTCCAGTTCCCTTATCTGCCTAAGGCAAAGGAATTTGCCTCAGAAGTCTTGTCTGGGCCCCAAAGTGCACCTCTCATCTGGCCTGGAGATTTGGAGGTGTAATTCCCCTAGTCCTGTCTTCTCCTGAGGAGTCCTGCCTATTTCCTGCACCACTAGTGCTTACTGCCA
This sequence comes from Galeopterus variegatus, assembly GCF_000696425.1. Classification (NCBI taxonomy): domain Eukaryota; kingdom Metazoa; phylum Chordata; class Mammalia; order Dermoptera; family Cynocephalidae; genus Galeopterus; species Galeopterus variegatus. Next base: position 314,422 of record NW_007727259.1, read on the forward strand.
GTCTGACAGCCATCATAGTTCAGGAGTCAGGGATTCCTGGTAGGGTTTCAGGGAGGAATGGGGATTCCGGGAGACATCAAGGAAATTGGTTGGGCTCTCAGACCTCACACAATGACCCTCATCCAGAACCACAGAAGAAAAGAGGTGTGTTTGGAGGAAGAGTTTGACATGCATCCTCATATTCCTCTCTTGGAGATCTCTCTCTCTCTCTCTCTTTCCCTCCCTACCCCCTCCCCCCCTCTCTCTCGGCAGAAGGAAAAACTCTCCCTGCAAGAAAGCAAAGGACAGAAACTGAAAACTAGCAAAGAGATGAGGATGCCCTCTTGTTCCGCACCTCAGTCTCTCTTATTTGCAACTGCTTTCACTTGTAGTTGAATAGTTAAAGGAAGATCCCACACCTCAGAGCCATCTCAAAGCCAGAAGGGAGGTGTCCGCGGCCAGCTCACACAGGCAGAAGGGCAAAGAACCTCAGGAAAACAGCACCTGCCGATGCCCTTCCCTAAGGCAGCAGTTGTCTTTGCACTAACTCCTCTCCCCACTCCCCAACCCTGGTTTCCAAGAGAAATTCTGCCCCCAGGGCTAGCGTCTGACCTCCAGAGATATCCTGGCCCTGGAACGCTTTCATGCCCTGGGAACAACCTTAGCCTCAGGTGCCCCTCGCCTGGCACCTTCCCAGCCACCTGCATCTGGTACCTTAAAGTAGGGGCCAGCTCTTAATAAGTCCTGCCACTCTACCCTGATCTCCCCTCCTCCCCAACTCAGCACCTGTGCCCTGGTGGGGGTATCTCTGATCGCCTCGACCCCCGCCCCTCAGACGTACACCTGAGGGCCCGCTCGCCTCTCAGGTGCCCTTGCCCCTGCCCAGTTCGCTCACCCCAGCAGGGCTCGACGCTCCCGGGCTCGGCGCTCCCGGGCTCGCGCTCGGGGCTCGGGCTCCGGCTCTGGCAGAGCGGCACGCGCGGCTCCGGGCCCTCCCCCTCCGATCCTCCGCGCTCCCTCCTTCTTTCTCCCCCTCCCACCAACCTGTTACTCCCCTCCGGAGCTCCACCCCCATTGGCTGTCACCACCGCCCCGCCTTAGCCCTCCCTCCGGTTGGTCCGCTTTCGCGAGGGGCGGGGCCGCCGCCAAGAGGACCCAGAACCCGGGTCTCCAGCCGGGGAGGACGGGAGGTACCGGCTGGGTCACGTGGGCCAGCGGGGGCGGGGCGGCGAGGGGCATCGGAGGCCATTTTGGGGGCTCAGTGGTTAGCCGCCCGTGACCGCCCCCGACCGCCCCCAGCCCCGGCCCCAGGAGCCGCCCGCCAGAGCATCTTCTCTGCTCTGCTGGAAAATAGCCTCGCGCCTCTGGTTTTCTCAACGGGAATCTCCGTCCAGAGCCCTTTCTGCCCTTCACTTACCTCTGCACCAGAATGCAATTCCCCCTCAGCTCGTCTCCCTTTTCCCCAACCCGAACCAGAACCCCGATCCTGGATTCTCTTCCCTATCACCTGGCCTCCACAGTCATTTTCCAGCCTGACTCCTTTTTCTCTAATATTTATCATCTTCTTAACATATAACTTAAAAAATCATTTTCCTCGTTTCGTCTCCCGTCCTCCGATAAGCTCCACCGAGGCAAGAGTCTCTTGTTTTATTCGCTGCTTTATCCCAAACGCCTACAACAGGGACCCGCACATATTAGGCGCTTCATAAATACTCGTTGAATGAATCAGTGGGAACCGAGGACCTAAATTTGAATAGGAATTATCTTCATTCTAAACGGAAGGGGACTCAACCCCAGATTGTAAGTCCGCCTTTCAAGAAGAAGGGATATTGATCCCGGTTCTCAGAAAGGAGTAAAATCTGGGGTGCTCTGCAAACCACAGCCACTCCGCTAATACTAGCTGCTGTTAGAAAACATTAAAGCTGGCTTCCTAGATGTTAACCGTTGAGCTATGTGAAGAAGAGATCGACTTAGCTTACGTTGCTGGGCTCTGGGTATTGTTCTCATTTACTCAGCAAATATTTATTGCGTACCTATTTAGAGTTGAAGAGGAGTCTTCAAGGCAGCCAACAGCCCGGTGCGTTCGCCGGAGCTCGTTTCCTCCCCCTCCCCCCAGCCTCCAGAAGCTAGGTGTGGGACCTGGAGGGTAAAGTCCACCTACCAGTTCCTTTGCCTGGATGCAAAGTCTCCGCATTCCAAAGGAAACTTTATATAATGATTAGAGCCATCGAACCGGCCTATGCCCTGGGGAGGAACAGCAAAAAAGGTGTGGTGGGGGTAGGGATCAGAAGAGGAAGTGTCCCTCCAGGATCGCGTTACCTCTAGATCACTGGGGTGGTTTTTTAAAGAGCTGTCTTTTGTTGTTGTTTTTTTTAACGTGGGATTGTTGAATTGACCCAGATATTGGAAAAGTGGAAGAGTCTAAACCCTCCTAGGTAACACCTTAACAATTAGGATACTTTAGTGTATTTGTAGTAAATATAAAGTTGAGTGGTTACCCGACACTACACAGATTACAAGGAAAAACTGGGAGCCTCTGAGTCACCATCTTCACCATCCGCTCCTCGAGAAAGCACTCAGTCTTAGAGGGACATCATCATCAGGCACAGGTGACAAGGGTAACACCATAGTCTTTTTTCCAGAGTTCAAGAGAGAAATGGTCTCTCTCCGTAAGAAATGTTACAGTCTGGCAAAATTGGCCAGTTTGCAAATACAGCAAAAGCAGAACATTACAGCAAATATAATATCCAGAAAGAAAAAGTGACATTGATATGTATTCAAGAGGGTAATTTTTATTTTGTGAAATGGAATAGAGGAGAAAGTTCTAGGTAATTAGAGAAGGTTTCATTCGCCTAGACTTAGAGAAGGTGAAGTCTCTATTCCGGAACTTAAATTGGAAGAACAGGTGTGAAGATGTGGGGCACTGAGGAAGTTGAGTCTGATAACTTAAATTCACCAGATTGCTGGACCTGCCAAAGAGTGATTCTCAGGGCTGGATAATTTGTAAACAAGTTTTGGAGCTGTTGGAGTTATCTACAAGCCTAAGGAAGGATATGATAAATGCCAAATGAATAGCACAATGAAATGAAAGGCTCCCCTTCAACTAGAATAGGGTGATATCTAATCTGGGTCTTAAAAAAACAAGCAGGTGAATGGGAAGGAGGAAATAGAAAAATACAAGAAAATGTGTAAATGCTCTGGGGGCAGAAAAGTGTATTTGTTGAGGGAACTGGAAGGAGAGCCTATAGACTGAGTAAAGCCACAGGGGAGTAGTAGGAAATAAGATGAAAGGTAAATTCTAGGGTAGATTTTACAAGGCCTTGAATATCAGAGTAAGGAATGTGGGCTTTATTGGTAGGATATGGAGATCTATTGAAGATTTTTGAGCAGGAAAGTGGCAATATTTCAGAAGGTTAATCTCAGTCTGTGTGATAAATGCAATGACAGGGCTTGACCGAGGTGGTAAGCCCCACACACTAGAGTACTGGCAAAGGACGTAAAAGCAAGGAACACTCACCCTCATGTCCTTTTAGCACATTACTTATCATTTCTCTCGAGTTTTGTTTACAAGTACTTTCTTCTTCAACAGCAATAATAACATGTAGTTACACTAATACTCGGGGCTTTTTCTGGTTGAGTAAAATTTCTATTCTGGATATGGTTAGGAAAGATATTAAGAAATGGTCACCGCATATACTCACTTTATATACCCTCCCAACCTTTGGGTTCAGGATCTCCAAGAGTCCCCAAAAGATATTTCATTTTTTCTGACCCATGTCCTCTACTCCTTTCTCAGTTTGACTAGGGAGACAGAGCCATGAAGATTTGGGGAGTGGACATCACTGAGGCAGGTCATTGAGGAAGAAGTCAAGAGATCTGTATCTACTTTTATTTCTGGGGAAGCTGTACTTCTAGCCAAGCCTTCTAAAATTTAGGGGACTCAGTTTTCTCTGAGAATTAAGAAAATGATTCCAGATTTTATAACGGTATTGTTTCCTTTGGGCTTCTTGGGAAAACAAAACAAAATGAGTAATGTTCTATCTTCCAGCTCTTCCTTTCATTGTCACTGGGAATATGAGTAAGTGTAATCATATCTGGTTTGGGAAAAAAGAACTCCAAGCAGCTTTTCAGCCTAATCAGAGTCACTCCCAGACAAGGGAAAGATGCATCTTGAATCTCCTTGAGTTGCCCTGCACCCTCCAACCCCTTTATTGTCCCAGCTGCCCATCTCTAATGGTCTGAGCAACTAAATTCCAGTACAAATAAATTCCAGTACAAATAAATTCCAGTATACATTCAAAATGAGAATATTGCTGGCCGGTTAGCTTAATTAGAGCATCACCAAAGTCAAGGGTTCAGATCCCCATACCGGCCAGAGGCAAAAATAATAAGAGTATCATTTAAAAGAAAAGAGAGCAAGAAAGGCCACATATTTCCAATTTTGGTGAAATTAAAAGGAACAGATTCCTGGGGCCGGCCCGTGGCTCACTCGGTAGAGTGCGGTGCTGATAACACCAAGGCCACGGGTTCGGATCCCATATAGGGATGGCCGGTTTGCTCACTGGCTGAGCGTGGTGCTGACAACACCTAGCCATGGGTTGAGATCCCCTTACCGGTCATCTTTTTTTTTTTGTCTTTTTCCGTGTCCGGCAACGGATCGCAACCCTCAGTGTTGCC
>NW_007727259.1:319177-320526 GCF_000696425.1 Galeopterus variegatus
GCACTTATCCAGTGCGCCACCGGGCCGGCCCCTTACCGGTCATCTTTAAAAAAAAAAAAAAAAAAAAAAAGGAACAGATTCCTTTTGCATAATTTTTTTGTGTGAGTTGTTAGAACGCCATTCTGGGGAGAGAACCAACTTTCCTCCACACACACCCAAACAACAGCTGATTCTACCTCCCATCTTACTGTCCTTCCCTCATCAGTGAAGAAGACAGAAGCTTGGCAGCTTAAACCTATACACACATTCTTTTTTTTTTTTTTTTTTTGTCTTTTGTCTTTTTTCCGTGTCTGGCAACGGATCGCAACCCTCAGTGTTGCCCCCGTACCGGACCGGGGACCGGCAACAGGATTGCAACCTTCGGTGTTGCTCCCGTGCCTCGCTCAGCCAGTGAGCGGGAACCGGTCTGTATGTGGGATCCGAACCCTCGGGCGGGAGCGCCGCCGCGCTTCCCAAGCAGCGCACTATCCAGTGCGCCACCGGGCCGGCCCTACACACATTCTCAAAGCCCCAAGATTCCTCCAGTTCTCTCACAGTCCATTGTGACAAGGAATTTGAGCAGAATCCCACTAATTGCCTGCTTTGCTTAGGTTCTTTATCTGAATCTTTTTCAAAGTTTGTGTCTCATTATACAGAGGCAAGATGACGTATGGAAATAGCACTGAACTCAGACAAAATACCTGATAAGACAGCCACGGCTTCCTTTAGGAAAGACTCTGCCATTCAACTGCCAGAATGCAGTTTGGTGCCAGCCTCCAGCTATGTCACCTTTGGGATCCAGTACAGTGTCACAGCTAAGGCCGTACTCTTCCCGGACAGCCTCTGGCCAGTGACTAAGTACAGTGTGGGTATTAAGCATGGCTGTTTCTGCCCAACATTCGACTCCTCTATAGGACAGTCTTTGCTTTGGAACTTTTCATTGGGTAGACTACAACTTGGAAGGATCCGTGTCGTGCCCAATTTTGCTTCCTCCCTCCTTTCCTTTCTTTTTTTTTTTTTTTTTTTTTTTTTTAAGATGACCGGTAAGGGGATCTTAACCCTTGACTTGGTGTTGTCAGCACCACGCTCAGCCAGTGAGCGAACCGGCCATCCCTATATGGGATCCGAACCTGGGGCCTTGGTGTTATCAGCACCGCACTCTCCCGAGTGAGCCACGGGCCGGCCCCTCCTTTCCTTTCTTTTTTTTTTTTTTTTTTTTTTTTTAAAGATGACCGGTAAGGGGATCTTAACCCTTGACTTGGTGTTGTCAGCACCACGCTCAGCCAGTGAGCGAACCGGCCATCCCTATATGGGATCCGAACCTGGGGCCTTGGTGTTATCAGCACCGCACTCTCCCGAGTGAGCCACGG
>NW_007727259.1:320536-328244 GCF_000696425.1 Galeopterus variegatus
AGTCACGTGGGAGTCTGATTGGTTTGGGTTGCAGTTGGCACAGCTACCCCTGGCATCGTGACTCATGTCCTCCTTGACCCCTTCAGGTCTGGAGGATACTGCTTCAAAGGAGGCTTCCTGTTGATAGCAGTTCCTGCAAAATACCTCAGATGGTTGTTCTGATACTTTCTTCAGCCATTTACTGAGGGACAAACATCTGGTGGCCCTGGGACCTTGTGTAGCCTTAGGGAGACACACGTTTAACTTTGTTCTTACCTTATTGTCAGCCTAGCCTTATGGTTATTCCCAGGAATTCAGCCCATCAGGAAAAAAATTAAGCAATTTTTTTTTTTTTTTTTTTTAAAGATGACCGGTAAGGGGATCTTAACCCTTGACTTGGTGTTGTCAGCACCACGCTCAGCCAGTGAGCGAACCGGCCATCCCTATATGGGATCCGAACCTGGGGCCTTGGTGTTATCAGCACCGCACTCTCCCGAGTGAGCCACGGGCCGGCCCCTCCTTTCCTTTCAAAGGTATCAGATCTGTATCATTATTCAAAGGCTTTCTCTGCCCATTCTTTCTTCCTTTCTCTTATCTTTCACAGGCATTACCACCTAATAAAATTCTCGCAGGCCTAACTTTGTCTCAGCATGTGCTTCCCATGCCACCTGAATTGACTCAGTTGGTTCTTGAATTGACTCAGTTGGTTCTAGGAGTGGTCTGAAAAAGCAAGCAGTAAAATAGGGTTTGGAAACTGCATTACTCACTGCCTAGCTGGCAGTAAGAACCCCTCCTGGATGGTGTGGAGTACAGATCATCTCTGGGACAACATGGTGGCCCCGTTGCTAAAACTTTCACTGATGGTGAAGTAGGAGAATGTTCCTATGGAACAGCAATTCAGGCTTATGGGGTAGGCAGAGGGATAGCAATGAATATAGGGACAATGGAATTGGCTGGCTGTTATTAAGCTACACTGAGCCCTGCCAAGAGATAAAAAGCTGAGAATAGTTTACAAATGATGAAAATTAACTGTGAAGGCTAGAGGGCCTCTTGATGGCTTACAAAAAGGCCATTATCTACAGCAGTGGGAGAGCAGAAAAAAATCTGAAGACCAAACTCCAGGACTTAACAGAACTCTCAGAGGCAGATCTGCAATCAAGGTCACAGCCTTGGTTGTGAAAATCTGGGACCCTGACACCTGGAATGGAGATATGTGGGTGCCCTCAAAGATTTTGTCACTCTACACTCCTCTGAACCCTCAGAGTTTTAAGAGGGATCCAACCTCTTCCTATAAAGAGCTAGCACTATCTCCATGTGGGAGGACCCTGCAGAGGCCACTTCCTCTTCAGCATCTCCTGATTGCCAGGATCCTAACTCAGTTAAGGCTGAGTTACAGCATAGTCCAGGAAAGAAAGTGACTATACCCCAAAGTATCTGCAAGAACTAGCCAACATGTAGTGCTAAGAGCAGGGGAGTACCTGTGGGATTTGATTTTGATGCTGTTTAATCAAGGGGATGACATACAAAAGTGGATAAAGGAGAAATTGTTGCCTTAGGGGCCACTTTCTTGGGATAGAACTTATCTTCCTGGTAAGGACCTGTCCCTGAGGCTCCTAGAAACATGAAAGAAGTGATAACCCTTGCTGAGTGAAGGTCAAATGCCTGCCATAGCAATTGTGGGAAGAAAGGATTAAATAGCTCAGTGAAGTGGGCATGCTAGAGTGAATTCTAAGAGGCCAGAAGCCCCGCCAAAGGATATTCCATAGAAGGCCCAGAGGAACCTCACTTATGAAGGCCATCAGGAATATGCTGGTGAGAGAAGTACTAACATCACTAAGAAGCTCAATGGTAGTTTCTTCTGTAAGCCAGAGCTAACAGGAGAAGGAGATGGTGTCACAAGGTTGGCTCTTTCATAGCAACAAGTCTGGTGGGGTCCTGAAGCAATAGAGACTAATGGTAGCACTTAATTACCAGAAGCCTGGGGTTGTGGGTTACAATTATTATAGTGACTGACAAGGTCAGAGTGATGGCCAAGAGGGTTTGACACAAAGAGTGTTATAGATAGTTAATAGAACATGCCGTCTCTAGGGGAGAAATAAATGGGCAGTCAAAACAAGGATATTGCTGAATATGTGTAATGAAAAGAAAGCAAGAATAGATGAGTAGGAACTGAGGATGGAGGTCCCAGGAAAAATTATGCTCCTTTGTCTAGTTCCTTGACCTGAGTCAGTTTTCAGACCCAAAATTCATTGACTGTAGAGGTGGACAGGTCCCCAAGACTGGCAATGTCATGGTAAGTATATACTGTAGTGATTCCTCCAGTTCTTCCGAAAAGGAACTTGTGACTGTTTACTTGGGTGACTGTACACAGAGAAAAGAAAAACACCCAGCCATTTTGATGACTGTTGGACAAGGGATCTGAATTGACATTGATACCTGGAGAACCAAAGTATCATCTTCACTCCCACTTGGAGTGGGAGCTTTTAAGGGCCAGGTAATAAATAGAGTTCTAGCCAAAGTCCAGCTTATAAGTAGATCTGCCCCCATCTAGTCAGAAGCAATCGGGACTGTTTGCACATTCTTTTTTTTTTTTTTTGTCTTTTTCCGTGTCTGGCAACGGATCACAACCCTCAGTGTCGCCCCCGTACCGGACCGGGACCGGCAACGGGATCGCAACCCTTGGTGTTGCTCCTGCGCCTCGCTCAGCCAGTGAGCGGGAACCGGTCTGCATGTGGGATCCGAACTCTCGGGCGGGAGCGCCGCCGCGCTTCCCAAGCGGCGCACTATCCAGTGCGCCACCGAGCCGGCCCCCTGTTTGCACATTCTGGAGAACATCACTTTGACCTATTACATAAACCCATCAGTCAGGATGAGCAAGAGTAGCTAGCATACTAGAGGCCTGGTAAAATGCATGATAAGAATTGGATTGTGTCCCCCAATTTTCATATATTAGAAGCTTAATCTCTACTGAAACTGTTGAAGGTGGGAAATCCTTTTATGATAATTGAAAGGTGGGGCCCTGGAGAGGTGATTAAGTTGGTGGTTTAATGGTGCTCATGGATGTGGTTCTGGGAGCTTTAAAAGGAGAGCTTCTGCCATCTGGTAATGTGATTCCCTGTGTCACTGAAGCCACCACCAAGGAAGACCCTCATCAGATGTGTTCCCTGGACTTTGGACTACCAGTCTCCAAAACTGTAAGCAATAAATGTTTCTTTAGAAATCACCTAGTTCCAGATAGTTTGTTATAAGCAACAGAAAAAGCCTAATACAATGGACATGTTCCAGAACATGGAAGATAATCCCTAAGATTCAGGGGCCTACCACATCAGTAAAGTTTTTAGGAGTCCAGTGTTTAAGGGGCATGCCAGGACATCCTTTCCGAAGTAAAAGACAATTTGAAGCATCTTGCATCCCCTGCCACAAAGAATGAATCAAAGTAGGTCTCTTTAGGTTGTTTATTTGTTTGGGGAGGTCTGTTGTAGGAATCTGAACTGTGACCTTGGTCTTATAAGGCTGCACTGTAATCAGTTGAGCTTAGAACCACCCCAGAGATAACAAAGAAAGCAAATGGTCGAAATAGAAAAGGACAGCTCAGTGACCTTGATCATTTCACTCCCTTTTTCTCATAAAGAGTTACAGAAGCTGGCCGGTTAGCTCAGTTGGTTAGAGACCTTGTTTCTTTGGGTTCTGAAGACAACATTTTCTGCATTAAAAACACCACTCTGACCCAGATATTAGTTGGCACAAAAGATGTCAGCTTTGTGTGGGGCCTGGAGCAGGAAAGGAGTAGCCCCACTTCCCATCACTCCCAATGACCCATGGGGGGCCTTTGTGCTTCCTATTCCTGCAACTCTGAACTCTGCAGGCTTTGAAGTTCTGACCCACAAAGGGCCATACTCTTTCCAGCAAGGGTCACATTGAATTATATACTATGGCCACCACTTGGGCACTTTGAACTCCTTGTTTACAGGGATCACCAAGAAGAAGAGAAATTCCCATCTTGTCAGGGATTATTGGCCCTGATCAGGGAAGAGGTAGGCTGCTGTTACACAGTTGGGGCAGGAAGGAATATGTGTGGTGACCCACTCGGGCATCTCTTGGTACTCCTTGCCTAGTTGTGATCATGAGTGGATTAGTGCAACAACCCTGGCCTGAGAAGGGGACCTCAAATCCCTCAGGGATTAGGGTTTGGGCTATAGCATCAGGTAAGTGACTGAGACTAGTAGAGATGATAGCTGAGGGCAAGAACGATTTAGAATGGTAGAAGAAAACAATGAGTACCAGTTGCTGAAAGGAAAAGCCCCGGCCTGAGTGCAAAAATAAAACACACCAGGAGACAGGGACTCAACCAAAGTGTATTAGGCAGGCAAAATGAACACATGGGCTGCCCTCTCGAGAGTGAGAGCTGCAGCAGGGAGAGTCAGGGTGGGCCTTTTTTTTTTTTTTTTTTTAAAAGATGACTGGTAAGGGGATCTTAACCCTTGGCTTGGTGTTGTCAGCACCACGCTCACCCAGTGAGTCAACCGGCTATCCCTATATGGGATCCGAACCCGTGGCCTTGGTTTTATCAGCACCGCACTCTCCCGAGTGAGCCACGGGCCGGCCCAAGGGTGGGCCTTTTATATCCAGTTAGGCTGAGCTGGACTGTTCCTATTGGTTAAGAAGGAAGGGGAGGGAAGCAAGTGGGGTTTAAGCTGAGTTGGGATTTTTCTATAAGTGGAGAAATTCGCGCACACGGGGAGGGAATGTGGTGGTGAGGAAGAAGGGGGAGGGTTTTTTTTGTGATTCTCAGAAAACGTGCTGTTCTAGGGACCTGAAACTCTCCACAGCCATTTTGGGCGTTCCTCCCGTCTGCCCACCACCATCTTAGACATCAGCTAAAACATAATTGCCTAATAGTTGCAGCCCTGGGACCAACAGCAGCAGTGTTTATTATTCCACTAACCTCCCTCCCGTAAATTTTTCCACAGGAGGAGAGGCCCATAGAACCCTTACCAAATACATATGGAGAAATGAAGCCATATGACGTAATGGATGGACCGTAGCAGCTATGGAGGTGCCCACTTGGATTCGCTTCAAGAAAGTACTTTCTATGCAGCTTTCAGACTATAGTTATCTCACAGCTTCCAGCTGCAGCACTTTCAGGATTCATGATTATGTTCAAGATAAGACCCACCCTTCCCAGGCAGCCCTCAGACAATCACTGGGCATGGTGCACATACTAGGGCCTGGCCATTTCTGCTCAACATGGGACTCTCCTGGCAACTTTACCCCATCTCCCCATTGGGTTGACTGAGACTTTATCAGATCTGCATCATGACTTGAGGCTCTCCCTGCTCAGCCCTGCTTCTTCTCCCTTTATCTTTCACAGGCATTACCCACAATTAACCTCTTTCACTCCTAACTTTGTCTCAGCCTCTGCTTCCCAGAGAACTCAAACAAACACACTGGGTGATAAAATGTTAAACAGAAAAAATGAAAACTACATATACCTATATGTGGGTATGTGTGTACACACGCGCACACACACACACACAAAACAAAGATTTTTTAAATGTGTGTTTATATAGATGAGACCCGAAGATGTAGAAAAATAAAACTTGATCTATTAGAGTAAAATAATTGTAAATCAATTTTTTTTTTGAAAGATGACCTGTAAGGGGATCTTAACCCTTGGCTAGGTGTTGTCTGCACCACGCTCAGCCAGTGAGCAAACCAGCCATCCCAATATAGGATCCAATCCTGTGGCTTTGGTGTTATCAGCACCGCACTCTCCCGAGTGAGCCACAGGGCTGGCCTGTAAATCAATTTTTAACATGTCCTTTACTGTTAACATAATGTTTATGCATTAGACAAAGATAAGGAGAAAACAAAGTTATTGGTTCTGAATCTACTTTCTGCCTCTTGAACAGTAACTGAATTTCCATTTCCTTCTCTTGAAAGGTAACTGAATTTGGGTAACTGAATTTCCATTTCATTATCTATAAAGTAAGAATAATAATTGTTACAATAGAACGCACTTTGCTATTGTACTACACTAAAAGTGATGAAGTTTCATTGGTTTTTTTTGGCTGGCTGGTATAGGAATCAAACCCTGGACCTTGGTGTTCTGAGCACCAGTCTAACCAACTGAGCTAACTGGCCAACTGAAGTATTATTTTTATTATTGGATGAGGTCCCAGATATATGAAGGTTGGTCAATCAACTAATGTTTATTGAGTATCTACTATGTGTCAGGTACCATTTGTATTAGTTTTCTGTGGCTGCTATTGAAAGAACGACAGGACCCGAGCTGACAGTTCACCGGAGAAGTTCCGCTTTATTCGGGGAAGAAGCATACATTTATATAGAGCCGGGTTCCGGGAGAGGGTGGTTAGTACATGGGGCGGTAGTTGATTGGCTGGGGGCGTGGTAATGATTTCCGATAGGCTGCACCTTGGCACCGGCGAGATTGTTAGGACCCAGAAGAGAAAAGCGCCATGTTTTAGGGAGTGCCTCCTTTGGGGTCTTCTATGGGGCCTTACATTCCTCCCTTTTTCCTCTATTGGGGATAATGTCGTTGAGGCCTCCGAACTACTTCCTGCTGGAGGGGGGCGTTGTGGGAGGAGGAAACAGGGAGGAGAAAGAAACCCCCATTATACCCCAAAGGAGAGTGTTGAACAGAGTGATTTCAAGGGGAGAGAAATCTGTGACCTTGGAGCCATAGGTCAGCCATCTGCTGTGTCCAATGGGCGTAAGAGGTTGTGGGGAAGATCATCCTCCATGCATCTGCAGCTAGAGTGGTCAGGAACAAGCGCCACCGGTGACTTAGATCCATTTCAGCAAGATGTCAGGCCTTCTACTGAGGAGCAGGAAGGGTCTTCCATGGCCAGCAGCTGGTAATTTCTAAGTAAAGGCTGGTTAAAAGCTTGGTTAGAAATTTTACTTATTGGGCCGGCCCGGTGGTGCACTCGGTAGAGTGCAGCGCTTGGGAGTGCAGCGGCGCTCCCGCCGAGGGTTGTGATCCCGTTACCAGTCACGAAAAAAGACAAAAAGGAAAAAAAAGAAATTTTGCTTATTTGAATAATGCAGGGTAAATAATAGTTAGAGGTCCTATGACAGGCCATATCCAGGTTAGGAGAGGATTGTGGAAAAGGACTAGGTGATCAAATGTTTGTACATGAATGAATATAATGAAAAAGGTTGAGAAGTGAATAGCCCAATCTGATTACTTATCCATGTACATTTGTATGTGCATATTATATTTTTCCAACAAAAGTGGGCAATGTAATAACAACATTCTTTTTTTTTTTTTTTTTTTTTTAAAGATGACCGGTAAGGGGATCTTAACCCTTGACTTGGTGTTGTCAGCACCACGCTCAGCCAGTGAGCGAACCGGCCATCCCTATGTGGGATCCGAACCCGTGGCCTTGGTGTTATCAGCACCGCACTCTCCCGAGTGAGCCATGGGCCGGCCCAATAACAACATTCTTCCCTGAGGAAGATGCATGTGCCTCCCTTCTCTGCGGTAAGAAGGTCTAAAGCTCGGCGGCTTTGGAGACTTACCTTGGCTAGGGAGGTGACCTGTTTTTGTAGGAATGAAAGGGACTCAGCAGTGGAGGTCGAGGCTTGTTCAAGTTTATCTTTAACTGCCCATAAAGTATGCCCTAGGGCCCCTCCCGACAATCAACTACCGCCCCATGTACTAACCACCCTCTCCCGGAACCCGGCTCTATATAAATGTATGCTT
>NW_007727259.1:328254-329122 GCF_000696425.1 Galeopterus variegatus
GGGATTTGAATGGAATAGATCATGGAGAAGATGGAAAAAAGAAGATTTATCATCTGGTGTCAGAGCAGGGTTGCCTATGGTGTCTGGTAGAAGAGGAAGGAGTGAAGCATTTGGGGTGTCAGGATCTGTGGTGGCAGCCATTCGTGCTGCATCGTCTGCCTTGCAATTGCCTTGGGTTATGGGAGAGTTGTCTTTTTGATGTGCTTTGCAATGGGAGACCCCTAACCGTGCGGGTAGCCCAGAGGCTTCAAGGAGCTTGTCTATTAGGGCAGAATTAGTTATGGCATTGCCTTTGGTATTGAGTAATCCTCTTTCTTTCCAAATTGCTGCATGGGACATAAGTTTATGGAAAACATATTTTGAGTCTGTGTATAGGTTAAGTGATTTACCTTCTGCTAGTATACAGGCCCGAGTGGCCGCAATGAGTTCAGCCTGCTGGCTAGTGGTACCGGATGGTAATAGCTGGGCTTCTACAATTGAGTCTACAGAAACCACAGCATAGCCTGCATAATGTTTATACCCAATTCTGAATGAGGATCCATCCGTGAACCATGTGTAATCGGCCTCGGGTAGAGGGCCTTCGGAAATGGAGGAGTGACAAGGAATGAAATTTTGGAGGGCTTCTAAACAGTTATGGATTGGGGTGTTGGGCGGATAGGGAATAGGGAGAAGGGTAGCAGGGTTTAGAGGTGAGCACGAGAGAAAGGTAATATCAAGATTTTCTAGGAAAGAGGAAAGTAAGCCTAAAAGCCTAGATGGGGGAAGGGAGTGTAGAGCCTTGTAGGTGAGGAGGTCTTTTAGATAGTGAGGCGACCTTTTCCAGTAGATGTCCAGCAGCCAGGGCACGAAGGCAGGGAGCCCAGCTCCA
>NW_007727259.1:331285-331856 GCF_000696425.1 Galeopterus variegatus
GGTAAGGGGATCTTAACCCTTGACTTGGTGTTGTCAGCACCACGCTCAGCCAGTGAGCAAACCGGCCATCCCTATATGGGATCCGAACCTTGGTGTTATCAGCACCGCAGTCTCCCAAGTGAGCCACGGGCCGGCCCCTAATTTTCTCTCTAATTGAGTAAGGTCTGCTAGTGAAAAGGGAACATGTACCCTAACAACCCCTTCAGCATCAGCTACTTCGCGGAGAGGAGCCATGGTAGAGGAAGGGAGGAGTCCCTGGGAACGAGTTATGGGGGGGCTAAAAGAGGCAGAGGGGGAGGGGGAAGGAGGGAGAGTGGAAGGGTTAGGTGAAGCAGAAGATGGCGGTGGAGTGAGCCGCTGCGGGGGTTCGGGGAATGGAACTACAGGAGGAGGGGGTCTGTATGGAGGAGGTTTGTCCGCAGGGTCAAAACCATCAGAAGTAGGGGATAATGGAGGCGGTGAGGATAGAGTGGGTTTGGAAGCAAGGAGAACCTGGGAGGGAGAACAGGTGAGACAGAGAGAAGAATTTGGGGCAAGTAGGCGGAAAGCCTCAACGTAGGGAATCTCCTTC
>NW_007727259.1:333121-343656 GCF_000696425.1 Galeopterus variegatus
GTCCCCTCGGGTAAGGGGTGAGCTCCTCCCGGGTTTCGGCACCAATGAAAGGACGACAGGACCCAAGCTGACAGTTCACCAGAGAAGTTCCGCTTTATTTGGGGGAGAAGCATACATTTATATAGAGCCGGGTTCTGGGAGAGGGTGGTTAGTACACGGGGCGGTAGTTGATTGGCCGGGGGCAGGTAATGATTTCTGATAGGCTGCACCTTGGTGCCGGCGAGATTGTTAGGACCCGGAAGAGAAAAGCACCATGTTTTAGGGAGTGCCTCCTTTGGGGTCTTCTATGGGGCCTTACAGCTATAATAAATTATGAGAAATTTAGTGGCTTACAGCAACACAAATTTATTATCTTACAGTTGTGGATGTCAGAAACTCTAAAATCATCTTGTCAATAGGGCTGCATTCCTTCTAGAGGCTGTAGGAGAAAATCTGTTTCCTTGCATTTTCTAGCTTCTAGAAGCTATCTTTATTACTTGGCTCATGGCCTCTTCATCCATCTTTAAGCCAGCAACATAGCATTGATAAATTAAATAAGCAGGAGGCCATTAGCCTGAGGCTATCTCCATACTTTTAGTTCCTCGGTAACAAACTGCAACCTAATTTTGTATGTAAACAAATCAAAACCTAATTTAGGAGTATAACAAACAGCCATGTTTCAGCCAATCACAGGCAGCCAACTCATCACACCCTGCCTAAATAAGACAGACACCTAGCTGTAGCCAATTATGTGATTTCTCTACTTAACTTCTGTGTCCAGCCTATAAAAACTCATTGCTCACACTGCTGGATAGAGCGCTCTGAGTGAGCCACGGGCCGGCCCTCAGATAAACTCTTCTAATTTGCTAAAGTTTTTTTTTTTTTTTTTTTTTTTTTTTTTAAACAGCATCTTCAGACGTCTCTCCCACTCTCTGGCCACTGCTTGTGTTGTCATATTTTCTTCTCTCACTCTCCTTCCTCTCTCCTATGAGAACTCTTGTGATTACACTGGGCCCACCTGGATAATCCAGAATACTCTCATCTCAAAGTCCTATTTGCCATGTGAGGTAATGTATTCAGGGCTTCCTGGGCTTAGGATATGAACATTACTTTGCATTATTGTGGTGATACAGTGGTGAACACAAGAGATAAGATCCTTGCTCCCGTGGAGAGTCTATTCTAATGTAATAGAGACAAGTAATAAACAGGTAAATACTTTAATGCCTTTAGATGCTGATAAGTGCTACGAAAACTTTTTTTTTTGGTAGCTGGCCAGAAAGGATCCAACCCCTTGACCTTGGTGTTATAACACCATGCTCTAACCAATATGAAGACATTTTAAAAGAGTAATATGGGCCAGCCTGTGGCTCACTCGGGAGAGTGCGGTGCTGATAACACCAAGGCCCTGGGTTCGGATCCCATATAGGGATGGCCGGTTTGCTCACTGGCTGAGCGTGGTGCTGACAACACCAAGTCAAGGGTTAAGATCCCCTTACCAAAAATAATAAATAATTTTAAAAATAAAAATAAAATAATTTTAAAAAATTAAAAATTAAAAATTTAAATAAATAAATAAATAATAATTTTTAAAATAAAAATAAAATAATTTTAAAAAATTAAAAATTAAAAATTTAAATAAATAAATAAATAAATTTAAATAAATAAATAAATAATAAAAAAAATAAAAAATAAAGAGTAATATGACAGTGACTAGGTATAGAGAGTGGTCATGGAAATTCCTTTGAGAAGGTGGCTTTTTGGACAAATCCTGAATGTTTAGCAGATAATGACTGGCACCCTTGGCACCATTCCCTCTGTAGTTCTTTGGCAATTTTTAGTAAATCTGGGGCCTGTTAGTTAAGGAAATTAGTTGACTTTTACCCTCCCTACTCATGAATAAGCTCTATTAAGCAGGTCACTTCCAAATTACAAAGTAAATATTGATTTGTTACCCCTGTCCCATGGTTTTTAGTCTCCACGTTTCTGAATTTCAAGTCATGATCAGGAACCAACCCCATCTCTGTAGGATTAAGAAGAGCACCCACTGTTTTCTGCATGTTATTTGGCATGAAAGCCCTAAGACTTGCAACGGTGGAGATCAAATTGTGAAAAATCTAAATCCTTAGCCACTTAAATTTAATTCCTTTGGAAATAATTTCCAAAACATCTTCAGAAAAGTTTAAAGTGGACTTTCCTCAGCAAGGGCCTCGTTCCTTGCTGAGTACTGGGGACAGGGAAACCAGGCCCTGGATCCCTCTATCAAGTAAGTTCTACTAGTGTTTTTCAATTTCTGTAGTCAGGAGGACTAATAAATGGGACCAGGGACCAGCAGAATGGCAGAGCAACTAGCTTCCTTAGGAGAAAGCTGTCTTTCTATCTGGGTTATGAAAGGGAGGATTTTTTTTATAGATGGAAGGGGATAAGGAAAGTCTGGCCTCAAGGAGAGAATCAACCAAAGAAATTACAGAAAGTTTACAAAAGGAACACAACATTCTCACCCCAGCTAACCAAAGGCTTTTTCCTCTTCAGTTCTCTCTCAGGAGAGGAAGTGGCCAGTTTATATAGTTGTGTGGCTAGAAATCCTACAGTGACACTCTTTGTATCTTGTGTTCCTGGGTTTTCCTTTGTTTTCACCAAAATAATTATTTGATTTTATTTTAAATGTCTTTCTTTTTGACTGAAAAGATGAATTAGGTAAATTTATGTATGCAAGTAAGCATATCCAAATACCCCCAAATACCCAAACTCTGTGATTATAAACATTTTACATAGAAGATTGTTTTTTTTCCTTTTCATAAAGAGCCTTATTGAGATATAATTGACACACAGTAAACTGCACAAATGTAAAGTGTACAATTTGATAGTTTTGTCATATGCATACATCCATGAAATCCTTACCACAATCAAGATAATCAGCGTATCCATCCACCAGATATTGGGGATGGGGGGTGAAAATGTTCTCTCTGGATTTTGACCTCTTATTATCAGTTCACAAATTTGTACTCTGAGTAATGAGACAAGATGAGTCATTCATAAAAATTGTTTCTACAAAAGGGGGCAGGAAAAAAATAAAAACAACTTCCCACCCACTTGGCAGGTTATCAGCAGCTCATTAACCTAAATTATGTCACTACATACACTGTCACTTCTCTTTCTTCATTGTACACAGGGCTCAGCTGGAATTCAAGGGCTGGGAAAAGCACCCAGCTGGTGTCCCAGGCGGGCTCTTGGCTCTCCTGTATGGAAGCAGGAGGGGATTTCTGCTCTCAGTTCTCTAACAGGCCTGTCTCGCTGCACTCAGTCCATTCCTCAGCGGGTACCGTGTCATTTAGCCCAGGGCTATCAGGAATTAGTTCCTTCCCTATCTCCAGCTCCTCAATTTTCCCTGTGGTTTAAGAGGAAGAGATATTTATCCTTTATTCTAAAGCAAACCTCTCCTCCTAGCATCTAGACTTAATTCCTGCTCTTCTCCACTATTCAGCAATATTTATTGAACACTTGCCAGGTGCCAAGCCCTGTTCTAAGCTCTTGGAATACAGCAGAATTCAGAGCAGACCGTAATCCCCAACTTAATGAGTCAAGTCAGTGAAGAGGGCAAACTAAAAGCTAAAACCTAAATTCTACCTTCTGAAAGTAACTTCTGAGTTACTTTCCTTCTGCCCTCAAGGATGTATAGGAGAAACTTCTCCTAATTCTTTTGCAACAAGTTGCTGCTCTCCTATTCCCTTCCTTTCTATTTGCCATCTCCAAGCAATTTATACTCAGTGGTTCGAAGCCCTCTTGTCTCTGCCCTGCAGTTGAGCTCAGAAACTGAAGGCCTTTTCTCAGTCCTCCTACTAAATGTCTCTTGTGGCTCTCTCCCTACTTTTTTACCCTCTTTCCCCCTTGAGTTTCTACACCACTGCTCTATGATCTTTTACAGCTCCAGCCCCTCCCCATCTCCTCTGGGTGTACTTCTTCCCTGTCCTGTAACTGTGGAAAAGGTCTTTCCTTCCCTCTGCTCTATACCCCTCTCCCTCAGTGGCTCATTACTCTCATGCTTTCTAATTGCAACTCCAAAAGCAGACAACTCTCAAATCTCTACTTTAAACACTGACCTCTCATCCACATACCAAATCTGTGTTTCCAACTTTCTTCAGGACTTCTATACTCATGCATCTCACCTTTACTTAGGACACAGACAAACCAGGAACATTAACTTCCCCAGTATACCAGCTCTCCTTTCCAACTTTCCTGTCTCTACTTATTGTAGCCCTCAATCCCCCAATATTAAAATGAACAACTCCTTGCTTAGAATTGCACTAGAGACTAGCTACTGAGAAAACCTGTCATCTACCTTGAATAAGGGAATAATTAAAATAAATAAATACAAAGCAAGTTTATGGGAATATGTCCGGATGATCTCAACCTTTGGGAAAGAAGGCTAGAAAGTAGCATTGACTAAGGAACACTTACCATTGCTAGGTTGAAGTCAGAAAGCAAAGAAGAAATGTGCAAGGCACTCAGATGGATCTGGAGAAAGAGGAGGGTGCCTGACAGCCTTCAGAGAAGGGAGATTGATGCAGGAGGGGGAATGGGGATCAACTACTTGCTGATTTTGTATCTTGACTAGCTCAAATAGGGTTTTGCTCTCATTAGTCTGTGAGCGTGCGGCCCTAAGAGACTGCACAGGTCATATGCCTATGAGGCTGGCCCTCTCTCTAGACACAGTTGAGCCTCATTATTTGCAGATTCCATGTTTGCCAATTCACCTACTCAAGAAAATTTATTTGTAATCCCCAAATTAATACTCACAGTGCTTTCATGTTCATCCTTGGACATGCACAGAATACCAAAAAATTTGAATCACTGGACAAGGTACGTGACCAACGGAGACAAGGCAATGCTTCGCTTTCTTGTTTCAGTTCTTGCTGTAAACAAGTGCCTTTTTCGTGTTCTACTTAGTGCTACATTCCTCATGCTTTTTTTGGGGGGGAGGTGATTTCTTTGTTTAAAATGGCCCCCAAGGGTAGTACTGAAGTGCTATCCAGTGTTCATAAGCCCAAGAAGGCTGTGATGTGCCTTACAGAGAAAATCCGCACATATGTGTTAAATAAGCTTTG
Source organism: Galeopterus variegatus (assembly GCF_000696425.1). Classification (NCBI taxonomy): domain Eukaryota; kingdom Metazoa; phylum Chordata; class Mammalia; order Dermoptera; family Cynocephalidae; genus Galeopterus; species Galeopterus variegatus. The sequence continues at coordinate 338,203 of NW_007727259.1, forward strand.
CTCAGGCGTGAGTTATAGCGCTGTTGGCAGTGAGTTCAATGTTAGTGAATCAACAATATATATTAAATAAAGTGTCTTTAAAAAGAAACATACATATGGGGGCCGGCCCGTGGCTCACTCGGGAGAGTGTGGTGCTGATAACACCAAGGCCACGGGTTCAGATCCCTATATCTATATAGGGATGGCCGCTTAGCTCACTGGCTGAACGTGGTGCTGACAACACCAAGTCAAGGGTTAAGATCCCCTTACCGGTCATCTTTAGGAAAAAAAAAAAAGTCTTATCAACTGCCTGCAGTTTTCTGGACCTCATTTTTATGGGAGGCTGATACTCCTAGCCCTGGGAATGGAGTTGGGACTCAGAAGTTGGGCACTGAGACAAGCAACAATGCTAGCTGTCTCCCTTCTCTCTCTTTTTTTTTTGAAAAGATGACCGGTAAGGGGATCTTAACCCTTGACTTGGTGTTGTCAGCACCACGCTCAGCCAGTGAGCCAACCGACCATCCCTATATGGGATCTGAACCCTGGGCCTTGGTGTTACCAGAACCGCACTCTCCCGAGTGAGCCACGGGCCGGCCCATCCTTTCTCTTTGAATACCCCATCTTTCTCCCATAGATGGGCCTAGCCAAGCCCTTTGCTGACTTCAGCCCTCCCCTTCTGCCTTCCTTCTCACTGATTGCCAAGAGCTCACAGTGAGTCCTCTGGCCACAAGAGGGCGAAAAGGCCCTCGGCTCCATTGGGAAGACTCACAGTTATACTGCAGAAGAGCATCATCAAAGTAAAGACTATAGTTTAGACACTCCTGCCTTTAGAAAAATATTGAAAAGAAGTTGTTCTTTTAAAGTATGAGGTATTTGGATCAAAATTAGTTACTTTTTAGCAGTTTAGCAGTTTAGTTGCTTATCCCATATTCACTTTCCCCTTCTCATTTAGAGATCTCCAATTTTGTTCAGGGTGATAATGTGTCCAGTGGGGGAAAAAAAAAAGAAAGATGCCCTTTCCAGACTCCCTTGTATCCAGGGATAGCCATAAAAAGCAGGATTTCATTCATCCATCTGTTCCCTAGCTTCTCCAACCTGTAGCCTACCCACAATGGGTCCATCCAGGGTGCAGTGGGGAAATGAACAGTTTTAAAAGTCAGACAGGTCTGAGTTTGAATCTTGGCCCTACCACTTACTGTGTCATCTTAAACAAGTTACTGAAGCTTTCTGAGCTACAACCAGGCCTCTGAACATGATTATGTTATTGCTAATACAGTAATGGCTAACACTGAGCACTTACTACATACATAGTTCTAAGTACCTTACGTATATGAACTTGTCCAGTCTTCATAGCTCCATGAGGAGGTGCTATTATTGTCTTCATTTTACTTGAAGAAATTGAGGCACATAGAGGTGAATTAACTTATCCAATGACAGCTAGCAAGGAGCATTCTGGCCAACTTTTGTAGCATTGTCATCAAGATAAAAAGTGGTAGGCCCATGGCTCACTTGGGAGAATGTGGTGCTGATAACACCAAGGCCACGGGTTCAGATCCCTGTGTAGGGATGGCTGGTTAGCTTACTTTGGAGAGCATGGTGCTGACAACACCAAGTCTAGGGTTAAGATCCCCTTACCGGTCATCTTTAATAAAAAAAAGTGGTAATGTGTATAAAATACCTGACATACGAAGGCACTCTGTAAATATCCCCCTTGTATTAATTAGGATTAGGTTTGGCTATGTAAATCAGAAAATCTAAGTAAGAGTGGTTTAAAGAAAATAAAAGTTCATTTCTCTCATATGTGGAAGAAATTCAAAATAGGCAAGCCAGGGCTGGTAAGGAGGCTTCATCTCATTAGAGACACAGGCTCCTTCTAGCTCTCTGCTCTGCTATCCCTAGCTCGTGGCTTCCATCCTCACAATTGCCTCTGGGTAGCAAGACTTGAAACTCTAGGTGCTACATCTATGTTCTAGGCAGCAGGAATGAGGATGAGGCAAAGGTGAAAGGGGAGACCTCTCAGCTAAGTCAGCCCACTTTGAAGAGCTTTCCAAGAAGCCCCACATACATAATCCCATCTACAGATTTCTACTCCTATCTACAGTGGCATCTAAGAGACATAGTTTTTTAGTTGGGCACATTACCACTCTCTATAACATAAGGGTTCTGTTAGTAAGTAAGCATGAAAGATTGGATGTTGAGTAGACAACTAGCGGTCTTCCCTGTCTAGGCACTGATATGTCACAGCCCATCCTAGCCATCTACATTTCAGAGTCTTCTCATTTGACAGTCTTTACAAGATCTAGCTTTAGCTTCTTCTGTTGTCATTTCGACTCCCTGTCCTATCTTCCTCAACCCCTTTTCTTTTTCAAGTTAATAATTTTGTGTGTGTGTGTGTGTGTGTGTGTGTGTGGCTGACCTGGTGTTTGTATTAGTCCATTTCTGTTGCTTATAACAAAATACATGGAACTGGGTATTTTATTAAAAAAACAAAATTTATTGCTTATAGTTTCAGAGACTGGAAGTCCAAAGTCCAGGGAACAGAGCTGGTGAAGCTCTTGGTGGTGGTGACAATGGTGGCAGGGTATCACATTGTGAAAATAGTGGAGCAGAAAGAGCAGAACAGACAGACAGACTCTCCTCCTTCTTCTTTTAAAGCCCTCCAAACCATGCCCCTGACCACCATTTTTACTCCATTCACTACTGCATGGTCATACAATCTAATCACCTCTTCAAGGCTCCACCTTTCAATTACCATAATAGGATTTCCCACCCTCTCAACAGTCATGTTGGAGGGCCAAGTTTCTAATATATAAAACTTCGAGGACACAATTCAAGCTCCAGTGAGTTTGGGGGAACATAATTCAATCCACTACAGTGTTGAAACACTGCGCTCTAACCAACTGAGCTAACCAGCCAGACTAAAGTCAATAAATTTTTATTCAAGGAATTTCACGTTGTGATTCCTTCCACTGCCCATCAAGGTCACTTGAGATTCTCTAAAGCTTTAGTCGGGATTTATCTTCAAGGGCTGGCTGCTTAGATCAGTTGGTTAGATTGTGGTGTTGTAACCCCCATGTCAAGGGTTCAGATCCCCCTACTGGCCAGCTGCCAAAAAGAAAAGACAAAAGATTTATCTTCAAGATAACCCTTTTTAAAAGAACTGATGCTTAAATAGCAGATGTTCTGTTAGCCCATAATTCCTTTATTTTGGTTTTTATCTCTACTTGAATATGGACATACCGATGACAACTTCAAAAATTTCCAACCAAGAATCTCTGGAATCTAATTTCTTCAAGCAATTTATTTTAGGATCATTTTAAAAGTAGATGGATCTGCCTGGTTCTCATTTCTGACACCCTGTCTAAACATAAAAGAGTTCAAGTCACGTTCATTCCTAGGCTATCACCCCAAGAATAGTACAGATCTGTGGGATATGCCAATACCTAATGAAAAAAATTACTATGTCTTTCATACTTTTACCAACTGTCTTGCAGTTCCTTTCCACAGATCTAACAAGTAGTCCTGTAAGTAAAGCAAAACCAGAGTTAGTTATTCTATGAAGCATTTCCAATGATGTGCAGCTACAGGAAAAGTCCCGTCAGAATAAACCCCTATCGAACCCTTTATTCTTAGGGGACAGACAAGAAAGAGTCTCTACTCTTTCAATGGTCCAAAAGTTGAAAAACATTCATTCATTCAGTACCAACTATTAGCCAGAAACCACATGAGGCACTTGAGATACACCAATGAAAAAACATGTTCTCAGGTCTCATTTAGCTCATAGTCTAGGGGAGAAATACATTCTCTATTCTTTACCAAACAATTATGATTCTCATGGAGGAAAGAGTGCTTCACCAAGAAAAGGAGAATCAAGAATTTTACAGATGAAGTAATGTTAAACTGAGAGCTTAAGGACTAGTGGGTGAGCCTGAAGAAGACACACAAGGCAAGGAAGCATGAGAATGCATGGAGAGCCATGGGAATGGTGAGGAGGTCTGTAAGACTGGGGCACACATGCCCAGGGAGCAGCAGGGAGATGAGGACTAGGAGGTAGGCAGAGACTGGATTGTGAATAGCCTTATAGGCTTCTTATGACAAAAGTTTAACTCAAGTCTGAGTGACAGGAAACTATTGAAGAGCAACATGGTGAGATTCACATGTTAGATGGGGGTTGAGGGGTGTAAGTTTAGAGGTAGGGACCTCTGTTAGGAGGCTACTTTGATAGTTTAAATAAGAAATGATGGGCCGGCCCGTGGCTCACTCGGGAGAGTGCGGTGCTGATAACACCAAGGCCCTGGGTTCGGATCCCACATAGGGATGGCCGGTTCGCTCACTGGCTGAGCGTGGTGCTGACAACACCAAGTCAAGGGTTAAGATCCCCTTACTGGTCATCTTTATGAAAAAAAAAAAAATAATAAGAAATGATGAACTAAGACATGGCAGGGAAGATAGAAAGACAAACTAGAATGTGAGAGAAATGAGGACAATAAATATAGACATTTCTCCTTCTGGCTTTAACAGCCAAGTTCTTCTGGATTGTAACTAATGCCAATGGCTGTCAATCGTCTCCCGGTAGGATTCAAGTAGTGTGGATACACCTCCTGTAGCTCAACCTCCCCCTGGGGACTTAGTAATTTTTCTTCCATTTCACACTTTAGGCTGTGCTTCTGAGTGTGCAAGCTAAGTGTACCAGAGACTTCTAGTGCTCACCAACGTTTTTATTCCCCCCTCTTCCCTTTGCATACAGGTAGACCACATTTCCAGCTTCTGCTATGGTTAGATGTGACCATGAGGCTGAGTTCTAGCAGAAGGAATACGAAGGGAGGTAAGTACACTAGTGTTTCTCAAACTGTATGTATTGAAGGACAAGTTTTTTTTCTCTCATCCATCATAGAACAAAATTTTTGTAAAATACATTATAAATTAGTTACTGGAAAATGAAATTAAAAAACAAAGATACAAGGCCGGCCCGTGGCTCACTCGGGAGAGTGCGGTGCTGATAACACCAAGGCCACGGGTTCGGATCCTATATAGGGATGGCCAGTTTGCTCACTGGCTGAGCGTGGTGCTGACAACACCAAGCCAAGGGTTGAGATCCCCTTACCGGTCATCTTTAAAAAAAAAAAAGATACAAATTTAAACCCAAATTGCTTTATCATGACTTTTAAGTAGTTTCTTATGTTGAGAGAACACAGAAGAGGAATCAAGGTAGCAGGGCCCTGTCCCACCAGTCACATGGTTTTGGTGACCAAGAAGACCTAAATTCCTGACAGTCATCTCTTAACCAGTACTTAGCAGGGTTGGGGGTTAAACCTTCCTTGCCATCAAGTTTGTTCTCTCCAATATTAGCAAGCCTAATTCAGTATTCAGTTATTTGTTTTTTTTTTTTTTTTTTTTTTTTTTTTTTTTTTTTTTTTTTTTTTTTTTTTTTTTTTTTTTTTTTTTTTTTTTTTTTTTTTTTTTTTTTTTTTTTTT
>NW_007727259.1:343993-347857 GCF_000696425.1 Galeopterus variegatus
GGGAGCGCCGCCGCGCTTCCCAAGCGGCGCACTATCCAGTGCGCCACCGGGCCGGCCCCCAACATGCTTTTTTGAGAAACAGTAATGGGGGAAATATTCAGGGCCAAGCTGAAGCACTGTCCCTTTCAAGTTAAGGATTTTTTTCAGCCTAAGGCAGTCCTGAATCAACTGCTATTAAATCAAATTATAAATGATGCTATTCTATATAGAAAAAATGTTTAAAAATCTGTAATTTAGAACAGTGAGAAGTGTCTTTTGAGATTTAACTGACTTTTTACATTACCACAGGGAAAAAAAATACCTTGTGTTTACAGATTCAGTACTACAGTCAGGCCCTTTTTTTTTTTTTTTTTTTTTTTTAAAAGATGACCAGTAAGGGGATCTTAACCCTTGACTTGGTGTTGTCAGCACCACGCTCACCCAGTGAGCAAACCGGTCATCCCTATATGGGATCCGAACCTGGGGCCTTGGTGTTATCAGCACCGCACTCTCCCGAGTGAGCCACCGGGCCGGCCCAGTCAGGCCCTTTTTAAAGGAAGAGTTATAGGGCTGGCCTGTGGCTCACTCGGGAGAGTGTGGTGCTGAGAACACCAAGGCCACGGGTTCGGGTCCTATGTAGGGATGGCTGGTTAGCTCACTGGTTGAGCGTGGTGCTGACAACACCAAGTTAAGGTTTAAAATCCCCTTACTGGTCATCTTAAAAAAAAATAAATAAAAAATAAAGGAAGAGTTACTTAATACAATGCTCTCTTAGTCCCTCTTTCAAGTTGTACTTAATTAATGTCTAGGCCCCTTCCAAGAAAAAAATGGTAAATTTTGGTTAAGATGGTCTCCCTCTTCTCTTAAAATCGGCAGTGCTGTTCTTCATGTTGCCCCTGTCTTTTCCTCTCATGGCATTGTTCGCTAACACAATTCATCTAGTTCATCTATTTCTCTAAAACATTTCATCTATTGTCTCTGCCTCATTTCTGGGGGTTCTGAAACAGAGTTTTCTAATACTGGTTCTTGAAAACTAAAAGTCTTTTTGATTTTTGTTGTTTTTCTAATCTCAGGGCATTTATTTCCTTTGTCATAAACACTTCATGACCCTTTACAAAGCAGTGAGTTTGATTTTTCTAAAATAAAATGTTAATTGAAAAACATGAAATAATATTAAGCCCATTTAAAAATTTTTAGATACGACAGATATAAAATTATCAAAATTGCTATAAAACATTCTAAAGGATTACTTTCCATTTCTTTTCTTATCTTGCCAAGCACAAGTTACAAACTGTTTGCAAACTGACACCAGTCTCCGAAGCCCATTTTGGGGGATGCACCCTACTTCCAGGCCCATAAAAACCTCCCCACATATACGCTTTCATGCCTCTTGCATGACAGGGCTTCATTAACCTTGTTTCCTGAATGGATACATAGAAGAGGCTGCCCTGTCACCCAAGAAGAAAGAAATAAATGTCTATTGTATTTGAGCCATGCTATGGGTTAAATGTGTCCCCTTAAAGTTCATGTGTTGGAAACTTGATCCCCATTGCAACCGTGTTAAGAGGGTGGGAAATCTGATTATGGTATTTGAAAGGTGGGGCCTTTAAGAGATGATTGGATCGTGAGGACTCTGTCCTCATGAACGGATTTTGGATTAATGGGTTAATGGTTTTAGTGGATGTGGAGTGGTGGCTTTATAAGGAAAGAACATGAAAGCTCTATTGCCATTTTCACCATGTGATATCCTGTTCGCCACGGGACTTTGTAGAGAGTTTCCACCTAGAAGACCCTCAGCAGGTGTGGCCCCTGGACCGTGGACTTCCCAACCTCCAGAATGGTAAGAAAGTTTCCACCTAGAAGAAGACCCTCAGCAGGTGTGGCCCCTGGACCGTGGACTTCCCAACCTCCAGAATGGTAAGAAATGGATTTCGTTTCTTTATAAATTACCCAGTTTCAGGTATTCTGTTATAAGCAACAGAATGGACTGATACAAGCCATTATTCTTATTTGAGTCTATTTGTTATAGCAATTAGTCTACCATAACTAATATAACATGTTTCTTTCACAAGAATAATTCTGTTCAGGAAGAAATTCTCTGTAAATCTTTGAAGTGAGAGATTAAGAACAAACTGTTGAGATGGAATGTAGTAAACAGGATCTGGATGTTCATGAAGCAATGGTCAAAGGTAGGAAAAATATTTTAGTGTGTGGTGGTACCTTAATCCTAAAGTATTTCTGTAGTTGGTCCTCAGTCCCCAGAATCTCATTTCAAGGTAAGGTTCCATTTGGGAAAATGTTGGAAGGCTTCTTTTACTTTCAAATGTTAAAATGGTAGAGTAGAAGATGTATATGGAGCTGCCTCGTATGTAGCATGTACTCAATAAATGTTAGTTGGTTTTGGATCTTAAAGTACAAGCCTTACTGGAGGCAGGCCCTCCCTCTGGCCAGAGCTAGGATGAGAGGGGTCTTTTCTATACAGATATCTTTTTTAGTCTAAGATCCTCCATCATTTGTTTAGTGCTGGTCTCTACTGTTCCTTGACAGCAAGAAGTCCTTCTTGAATTATAACTTCCTTTCTTCCTTCTGTAGTTTCAAGATCTCTCCTTGATCTCAGTGGAGGTAGAAAAAGTGTTGGCAACTGGCAGAGCTGTCTATGGTGGAGACATAAACGGAAAGATGAGTACACAGAGGGTTATAAATCCACTTTCTCAGAACTAAAAGGGAATAGCCCATCTTCCTAGGTTGGTTGTTCTTTTCAAGCAAGAGAACTGGTCCTCCAAAGAAAATGTGCAAAGTTAAGGAAACTGCCAGCTCTCAGCACCCCAAAGCCTTATCTAATTAGGTATTTCATTTATTTATTGACCTCCACAGACACTGAATAATTAATTTGCCTCACTGCTCTACTGCCAGGAGGCAGCAGCGATCTATCTAAGAGAGGGGTAGCTGTCCGCAGGAGCCTTGGTTCTTCTTCTGACTTGTTTCAATCACCAGAAGATCCTTTGTAACTAACTGCACCATTTTCTCTTCAATGAAACGTAAAGGGGATTATTTTCCTTCCAGAAGAAGATAATACATATTTTTCCATAGAAGCTCTCTAATCTATAAGAAAAGTTAACTGAAGAGCATGCTGAAGTAAAAAGCATCTTAATTTAATCCTGATGAAAGGTTCCCCCTTGGGGCTGGCTGGTTAGCTCAGTTGGTTAGAGCACAGCCTTGTAACACCAGGGTCTACAGGTTTGGATCCCCATACCGTCCAGCTGCAAAAAAAAAAAGAAAAGAAAAGACCTTCTTCCATTTATCTACTTATTTATTTATCTTTGATTATACATATTTATGGGGTACAGAGTTGATTATCAATATTTGGATATCAGTATGTGATGATCAAGTCAATATTATTAGCATGTTCATCATTGCAAATCATAATTACTCTTCACATCCCTTACTCTCGTCTGGTTTTTAAATGAAGAACTTGGATCTCAAAAGTAAATAAACATAGCACAAAATTTTAAATCCATTTAAACTCTATATCACAATAAACTAAAGCAGGAAGGAGAGAAAGTAAAGAAGGAAGAAAAGAAAATGGAAAGAAAGTGGAAGGCAAGAAAGAAAAAAGAAATCCAGATAATATGGAACTGATAGGTGATAAGAGGAAGGAGGCATTGAGAGGCAGACTGAAAAAAAGAGCCAGAGAGGGGGCCGGCCCGTGGCTCACTCGGTAGAGTGCGGTGCTGATAACACCAAGGCGTTGGTTCGGATCCCACATAGGGATGGCCGGTTCGCTCACTGGCTGAGCGTGGTGCTGACAACACCAAGTCAAGGGTTAAGATCCCCTTACCGGTCATCTTTTAAAAAAAAAAAAAAAAAAAAAAAAGAGGCAGAGAG
>NW_007727259.1:347910-365375 GCF_000696425.1 Galeopterus variegatus
AAAAAAAAAAAAAAAAAAAAAAAAAAGAGGCAGAGAGGGAAGAAAAACAGATAGTGAAAGGGAGATGTGGGGAGAACTAAATTTAGTGAGCAGAATTTTGGGGCCAGGTGCTTTATGTATGTCATCTCACATTTGTTCAATGTGCATTCATCGTTTATTTAAGGTTTTAAGCAGGGAGTGATATGATTTGAGGTACACCTTTAAAAGATCACTCTAGCTGTATATAGGGCACAGAGGATGTGGGTATACAATTTTGGAGGCTGTTGTGGAAGTCTAGGAAGTCACAGGCTGGCCTGTGGCTCACTCGGGAGAGTGCGGTGCTGATAACACCAAGCCAAGGGCTGAGATCCCCTTATCTTTTTAAAAAAAATAATAAAAATAAATAAATAAATAAAACATCAAATAATACCTACACATTAAGATTTGTGAAGCCCCTTCAAAGTTGTGACTTCATTTTCACCAAATAGTTCAGCACCTTGTCAAAGTCTGTGCTTCTACTGAGCTCAGGGTACTTGAGCAAAAGGAAATTAGTACAGTGCCCAGCGGACTCAGTTGCCACAGCTGGTTCATGTCTGAACACCTACATGTCTCTAAACACATCAGCATTGCTCTTGTATTGCTCCCATGCAGCTTTACCTGTACTGTGCTCAGCTGTCACATCATGTCAGTAACATAGTATAATCTCGTGAGCCAGTAGGGGTCATGTGCTAGAGGATCCCCATCCTGGTATTTTCTCTATGTGTATGGTATGGGACATGGCTCCTTCATTCGTTCAACCAATATTTGTTGTTTGCCATGTGCAAAGCACTTTAGAAGTTATCAAGATAAATAATACTAATAGCTATCATTTAATGAGTCTCTATTATATCCTAGACCCTCTTAAACTCACAACACTACAAGGAGATAACTCCATTTCACTGAAGAATAAAACAGTCCTACATTTAAGGAGTTTATATTTCCACAAAGATTTCTGCCATATAGCATGATACAGATTACATGTATATGGAATCCTAAGTGCTGTTTCTAATGAATTTAACAAGTATGTCAGATTGTTTAACGTGTAGTGCCCAACAGCATCCTGAACTAAGCACTCCCCAAATGTTTGTTGACAGTGCCAACCAGAAGAGAAGGCTGGTTTCTATCCGCACTAAGAATGACAGGGCAAAAAATACTTAAAATGCACCCAGCAATAAAGCAAAATTTTCTAAATCTGAATAAGGAGAAACTAGGTAAATTACTTAACACTGAAATATTTTAAAACAATCTGAATTAAATCTGGGCTGAGCAAGGTATAATCTTACCCACTTGAAGCGGGGACATGTATTAGAATGAAATTTTTAAAAACTTAAAGCCATCACCCGTGGAAATGTTCATTACTTACCAGGGTGATGTTTTGGGCAGTAGGCCTCCATTTGGCAAAATAACTATCACACCAAAATCTTATTCTGGGTTCTAGTCAGAGCAGAAGACAGAGCCTGAGAGCCTGATCTTGGAGCCTATCAAAATGTAATTTACATCTAAATCAATTTCAGAGAGAAAAAGGAAGTAGAAAAAATTGTATTTTAAAAATCACATATTCATCTTTTCTCCAGGTCACCTCATTTTCTGCATTCCTACTATGGTTCCCTTAATGAAGTCTGAGGCCAAGAGATCATGATGACAAAAATAATAAGAAAAGATGGCTCTTGAAAACCCAAGCCGACTCTACAGTGCAGGAGACCTGGGATCCCACCCTCAGCTGCCCGGCCACCAACCCTCCCTCCCGGGCGACGGGCGCCAGCAGAGCAGCGCGGGGCAGACACTGCCCTTTCCCGAGCCGCGGACCGTTCCTCTTCCCGGGCGTCCCGGTCCCGGGCGTTCGCGGCTCCCGCTGTGAGTCTGGGCTCCCCACCTCGGCTTCCCATCCACCCACCCACACGTCGAACGCCCTCTTTTCCCCTGAAAAGTTTCTAGACGGTAGGGACTCTTTTCTTCTAATGTAACCTTCCACCAAACTGGAGGGAAAAGTTACCCGAGGCCGGAGAAGGGCTGGACGATGGGGGGAAGCCACGAGAGCTCGTGTTTAAAAAACAGAGGTCTGTCTTACTTGAAAAGGAATGATTGGGCCCCCAAGTCAATTTTGTTTGTTGGGCTAATGGTTCAAGGTGCACGCTGATGCTAAATATTTAAGATGGAGATTTTAAAAAAATTTATGTAAAATAGATTCCTCTAGACAAATGGTTCTTGTCTTCAGACCTTGGAGTTCTTTCTGTTGCTTCTGAGGTTATCTCATCCATCCCTCCCTCCCTTAGTTCCCAAGTCCTTAGGTTCACCTATAGGGACACCCAGGTCCTCTGTGAATCACTTCTTAAATACTAGAGAGGAAAGTCCCCCGTGCTGGCCAGCCGCCAAAAAAACGAAAAAGAAACAAAAGTCAATCCCAGAAACTGCTCTTTCAGGCAGTTTGCTGAATTCTTTCCGTATTCTGGATAGGCAAACTAACCCACAGAAATATTTAATGATTAGGACAGCCCTCTAGACTTCTATTTTCAAATTGCGGGTGGCGAAAGTGGGTGGCAAAATCAGTTTGACAAGTATTAGGAAGGGAGGGAGGAAGAGAAGAAGCTGGAATAAAATAGGATGGAAAGATATTACATAGTGAGGATCAGTATTCTTTCATGATTCAGGTTCCATGAATCATGAAAGCACACTGAGTGCATGTTTGTGTGTAACAAGTGCAGGTGTAGAGTATACTTCTTACTGTGGGTTGCTATAAAAAAAAAGTTTGGGGCCGACCTGTGGCTCACTCGGGAGAGTGCGGTGCTGGTAACACCAAGGCCACGGGTTCGGATCCCTATATAGGGATGGCCAGTTTGCTCACTGGCTGAGCGTAGTGCTGACAACACCAAGTCAAGGGTTGAGATCCCCTTACCGGTCATCTTTAAAAAAAAAAAAAAAAAAAGTTTGAAAACCACTGTGCTAGACAGTGGAATTTTTTTAGGATGCTTATATCGGAAAGGTTTGAAAAGTCTCCTAATTTATTCCTCTATGCTAGACAGTACCTCATTTGAAAAATAGTACAAACTAATGATTTTTCTTGCTTATCATCTTCCCATCTCAACATTTGCTATTAATGATTTGTGAATAATTTGTCTCTTTAAAGCTATTATTTCAGGGCCGGCCTGGTGGCACACTGCTATAGTGCGCCTCTTGGGAGCGTGGTGGCGCTCCCGCCGACGGTTCGGATCCCACATGCAGACCGGTTCCCGCTCACTGGCTGAGCGAGGCACGGGAGCAACACCAAGGGTTGCGATCCCGTCCGGTCCCGTCCGGTGCGGGGGCGACACTGAGGGTTGCGATCCATTGCCGGACACGGAAAAAGACAAAAAAAAAGGAAAAAAAAAAAAAAAAAAGCCACAAAGGCAATTCCACCAAGCTCCCCTATTTTTGATGACTCCTCTTCTACCCTGTCACCCTGGGCAGTGGACACTTTTCAAATGTGCTTGAAAGCACTCACTGCCTCAGTCAGTTCCAGAGAAGCTCAGTGGCTGGAATATCTTATAATCAAATACCCCTGTGGATTTTTTTTTTTTTTTAAATTTTTAAAAGATGACCGGTAAGGGGATCTTAACCCTTGACTTGGTGTTGTCAGCACCACCCTCTCCCAAGTGAGCCACGGGCCGGCCCTATATGGGATCTGAACCCGTGGCCTTGTTGTTACCAGCACCACACTCTCCCAAGTGAGCCACGGACTGGCCCTCCCCTGTGGATCTTTGTGTTTTTGTTTGGGGGTTTTTTGTTTTTGTTTTTGTTTTTTGGTGGCTGGCGGGCACCAGGATCCAAACCCTGGGGATCTATTTTTAAATTTTAATATTCTTTATCTCTTTCCCCTTATTATTTATTTATTATTTATTTAATTGATTTATTTATTTTGAGAAATGGAGAGTGTACAGAGGTTTGGAAGTGGTGGGAACAGAGGAGAGCTAAATTCTTACCTCACAAAATAAGAAAAAATAAATAAAAATGAATGAATATTATTAAGAGATTTGGATAAACATATTAAAGAATTAGTTAAAGGATTTGAAAGCAGTTCCCTTTGGGAAAGGGAAACTGGGAGAAGGGGCTACAGACTACAATTTATTTTATTCATCCTTGTAGAACTAGTTGATTTCTTAAATTATAAGATTTTTTTGTGTGTGTGGCTGGCCGATACGGGGATCTGAACCTGTGACTTGGTGTTAACTGGCTGGCCAAGACTAATAAAAATTTTTTCTTAATTTCTAAAAGAGGAATATTGATGAATTAAGTACCTTATTTCACTTTTCTTGAAACACTATGCAGATTAATGACATGTTTATAATACATTACAAGCTCTTTGGAAGAAAAAAAAGGTTTATTTGACTTCTTTGTATTGGTCCTCAACCCTATTATTATTAGCATTTCCATTTATTCCTAATGTAATTATATTAACATTATGTTAGCTATGACTTTGCCTTTTCCAGAACTCTAATGAAGATTTTATTATTTTTTTAAAAATTTTTATTGAATCATAATTGATTATACATATTTTCGGGGTTCAACATTGACATATGTTGATCAAATCAATATTACTAGCATATATATTGTTACAAATTGTACTTATCCTTTATGCTCCTTGTCCAATCTCTCCCCATCCCCCTCTTCCCTCTAATTACCCTAATTTTCTTCTCTCCTTCTGAAAGAGTAATGGTTACTCAGTTGATTTGTTGCCTAGATGATCTGTCCAATGCTGAGAGGTGTGTTCAGGTCCGCCAATATTATCATAGAGCAGATGCTTCTTCTGTCACTCTGGAATGAGCTTTGTGGAGAGAGATATCCTCTTCTTTTCTTTGGTCTCTGCTGGTGACTCTCCTTTGTCAAAGCACTCCAGTGGCTGGCAGACCATCTGCACAGTGATTGTGGTGTCTAGCTGCTTTTGCAGCAGCCATAGTTATTGTGGTGGGCCACCCACACGGAGGTAATGTTTTTGGAATGCTCCTTACCTAGTTGGTGGTGGCAATGGCAGTGTGCCAGGTTGTGTGTGGGGGGGTCCAGTCCCCGACTCCATGCCTCCGGACCCCTGGCGGGCCCCATGGCACTGGCAGTGTGCCTGGTTGTGAGCAGGGGACCTGGTTCTTGGCTCTATGCCTCTGGGCCCCAGGTGGGCCTTGTGGCACTGGTGGTGTGCCTGATCGTCCCCCCTTTCTAGCTTGGTAGCCCAGGGGACTTCCAGTCCTTCTAGGTGTTATAGGTGTTCTTTGGTGAAATGAGACCTTTACTAGTTGATATCAAACTTTGTCTCTGGTTGTGGGTACTCTGTTTTTTCTTTCAGTTCTCTTTTGGATTATTTGCTGTTCCCACCACTTAAACTCTGTGCTGGAACTAATTTGTTGTCCTTTGCTTACTTCTAAGTGGGGGAACTTCTTGTGAGGACCAGTACTTGAGCTCTGTGGTTGAGCTAAATTGCTGCTCTGCTGTTGATTCCCTGGGGAAGGCTTTTGTGCAGCTCAGTTTTTTTTTTTTTTTTGTTTTTTGTTTTTTGGTTTTTTTTAAAGATGACCGGTAAGGGGATCTTAACCCTTGACTTGGTGTTGTCAGCACCACGCTCTCCCATGTGAGCTAACCGGCCATCTCTATATGGGATCCGAACCCGGGGCCTTGGTGTTATCAGCACGGCACTCTCCCGAGTGAGCCACGGGCCGGCCCTGCAGCTCAGGTTTTAATGGTTGACTTTATAGGACTTCCGGGTTTAGTGAAATCCAATACACCTGGGTTGTGTAGAAACACTGGTCTGGGCCTGAGCCTTTTCATCAAACTGGACCCCATGCAATTCTATATTCCTTTCCAGTCTCCTCTGAGTGGTCCGATGTCGATTGGGGGACAGATCAGCTGTCCTTGCTGTGTCCCAGTGTTCTCTTGGTGGGCCCATCTCCCCCACCACCTGTGCTGCAAACACTTCCCATGGGATGAGCTGTGCTCCGGTCTCTTGCAATGACTCACTGGCCTCTGAGTGGCTCCTTTTTTTCAGTTGTTGTGGCTCCTCACTCCTATGTGGGTCATGGGAACCCTATTAGTGGTCCTGCTGGCCTGGGGGCCACCAATGCCCTCTTCTCCCCTGCCACCTCCAAGCAGTCCCATCTGAACAGCACAGCTGTGGCTGCTGCCAGCTCCTGCTCTGTGTGCTCGACAGCTCCAGCCTGGAAGTGGCTGGGGCTCAAAACGGTCAGAGAGGTTTTTTCTTTCTCTCATTGTGGCTTCTCTGGCCGTCATACAGGTCTTTCTGTCTCTTCCCCTGAGCTCTAGCAGACCCAGCTTGGCTGTCATTGCTTTTTAATAGTTGTAAATTAGTTGATTTGTGGGAGAGAGTGATGCTGGGTACCATCTATTCTGCTACCTTGACTGGAAGTCTTAAATAAGACTGTTTAAAATGTTTAAATTTAATGTTTAAAATTTTATCCTCCTGTATAGGTAATATGAAAGGCTAACGTGCTTGAATTTGACTTTGTTCCTTCTTAGTTGAGGAGCTCTCTGTTATGCTAACCAGGGCTGCAGTTTATGATAGCTTTCTATCCCTTCTCCCCATTACAAACACTCACTTCATTTCTGCCACTTTTATTAGTTCTACTTTAGATCAGAAGGCCCATGTGTATGTGTGGATGAGGGTGCTGATGGTATGGAAAAACTCCGCATTGTCAATAGTGGGCCATTGGCCCACTGATAATATTAATAATAATAACAGCAAAAACTATAATGACAACAATAATAGCAACATAATTATAATAATTATTCAGGGCTGGTCAGTTAGCTCAGTTGGTTAGAGTGCAGTATTATAACACCAAGGTCAAGGATTCGGATCCCCGTACTGGCCAGCTGCCAAAAAACAAATAAACTAAAAAACCCAAACAAACCACTTTTTAGTTCTGCCACTGTTGGTCTAAAAGAGTAACCTAAGAATAATAAACTAAAAAAACCCAAACAAACCACTTTTTAGTTCTGCCACTGTTGGTCTAAAAGAGTAACCTAAGACTAAAAAACCCAAACAAACCACTTTTTAGTTCTGCCACTGTTGGTCTAAAAGAGTAACCTAAGAATAATAATTATGCACAGTTATATTAGTAGCTAACATTTACTCAAAATTTTCTATGCTAAGCATCTTACATGCCTTAAGTCAGTGAATTTGCATAATAACCCTATCTCATAGCTGAAGAAGCCGAGGCTTAGACAAGTTTAAGTAATGTGCTAGTTAGTGGTTTAGGCAGGATTCAAAGCCAGGTGGTCTGACTCCAGAGCCAGAATACACCACTCCCCTACCTGTCAGTATACAGATGTGGCAGGAGTCTTCCATCTTCTACCTAGGCTCTCCTTTCATTTTTTTTCACTGACTCACTGAATATTGCACCTGAGCATTTTCTCCCAAGGACCTCCTGCCTAAAAGGCAGTGGTGATATCAATGAGATAGTTTATGTTCCTTGAAGTCATGCCTTGTTAACTGGCATCTGAAGTGCACACCAGGCAAACTCCCCAGATCTCCTTGCCTGCCAGGCAGAAGGGGGTCATTGCAAACAAGGACAGAGGAAGGGGAACCACTCTCAGAACATGCTAATGTTCATAATGCTGTACAAATATGTGCCGTGGGAGAGAGGAAAAGCAAACATTGTGAACTTATTTAACTGGTTTTATTTCCTCTTCATGTTCAGCACTCTATTTCATCATTGATCAGGGGTGCTATTCAGCTAGTTGTTGAACATTTTTAGAATGAACCCCAGCAATAAATCTTGGGGTTTGACCTATGAGGGTTAGGGAGCAGTTGTTGGAGATGTATGAAGAAGAGTTCATACATGAGGAACAGAGGTTCTAGACATTTTAGTGCAATTAGAAAAGTAATATTTTGAAAAATAGTGTGCTTTCCTTTCTTTTTTTTTTTTTTAAGATGACCAGTAAGGAGATCTTAACCTTGGCTTGGTGTTGTCAGTACCATACTCTCACAAGTGAGCTAACCGGCCTCCCTATATAGGGATCTGAACCCGTGGCCTTGGTGTTACCAGCACCACACTCTCCCAAGTGAGCCACAGGCTGGCTCTACCTGTCTTCCTTTCTGAATAAATGGCTTTATCCTTAGTTGGCCCTTGGCATCCATCTGCTTGGAGGAGATAAGTATTTGTCACAGAAAGAATAGGGAGTAAATACTGAGATATTCAGCTTCTGACATTTAAAATAGGATTTTATAGCAAGACAAGAACTTTGTAAGCCAGGTTAGTGGCTTGAAAGAAGATTCCCTAAATTCCTTTCAAGATTTAAAAAAACTTCTGGAACTCCCTCAAGAGCCCAGCTTGGAGAACTTGACTCAGGGAGTTCTCCCAAAGGATAGAGAGGAGTTACACTCTCTACATATGACTGCCAGGCCATGATGCCTGCTGCTCAATGGTAGAGGGCCATAGAGGGGGAAGGAGAAAAATCCTGTGTTTTCTGGGCCAGGGGATGGGAGATAAGAGAGAAAGGGAAAACTGTCAGACATCTGTCCTGATTCCTCCTCTCTAGGCTTCTGTCTAGACATGAGGAGGGGCCGCACGTATCTGGAGGACATATGGAGGACCTGCTCCATCTTGGGCCTCTGTGAGGAGGCATGGGATGCTCTGTATCCTCTTGTGGCATGTATCACATCGATATAAGTCTGAGTAAACTGTAGTCAGGCAGAAGGGGACCCTGAAGTCTCACTTTCCTGGGGTGCTGTCAGTGAGTGTCACAGTGTATGAGAATCTGGTTGAGGAGCTTGCTGAAGGAGGTAACAACCTTAGTGGGTCAAGGTGACACTGTATTGAGGGCTGCAGAGTGAACCACCCCACCCTCACCCCAAGGTCAGGGCCAAAGGGGCCTCTCAGACAAACTGCGAGGAACCTGTAGAGCCAGAGAGCTGAAGGGAGGTTGAGGGAGGGCCACGGGAGGCCTGGGCAAATTGAGGGAAGCTAGCTTACAAATTATATTCACACAGTCTTGAACCACAGATTTCAGCCACAAACAGCAGCAGGGCAAGCAGTGGCCAGATGGAAAAAGAACATTGCTCCAGAGACCAGAGAAGTCAAAGAACACTTCATTAGGCATCTCTGGTTCTTCTCCTTTGTCCTAAGGTTGCATAAGCCACACTTGTCCCCTGATACACTCGGATACCACCTTGAAGAAAAGCTGAGGAAAAGGATGGAAGTCTGAGAACACTGAGAAAACCAAGTGTTACTTACTTAAAGAGAATGAGTGTTACTTAAAGAGATTGTTTAAATGATCTGATGAGGGGCCGGCCCTGTGGCTCACTCGGGAGAGTGCGGTGCTGATAACACCAAGGCCAAGGGTTCGGATCCCACATAGGGATGGCCGGTTAGCTCACTGGGTGAGCGTGGTGCTGACAACACCAAGTCAAGGGTTAAGATCCCCTTACCGGTCACCTTTAAAAAAAAAAAAAACTTTCAGAATAAGGGAGAAGGAACATCATTATGAAGATTTTGAGGAGGGACAACTCTCTAAAAATTACTTATTATAAGAAATGTAAGAATTTTTAAAACTTTTTTGGCATCCTTAGTTGATTCAGGAAGACATAGTCTCTATAGGACTGAAGCATAAAAGTTATTTTTTTAAATGATTATGAAATATTTAAGAACCACAGGAAAATTATGATGTAATATAAGGAACCTATGTGTATAAAAAATAAAACATAACCAATAAAGTTCAAACTTCCAGTGTATCACTCCACAAATGCTACTTTTATTAGGTAGAACAATACAAAATTGCCGATATCAGATTATTTTTGACCAACAAAAAACCCCAGCAATTTTATATCATTCAACCTAATATTTTATTTAAACTTTGTGGGTTTTATCCGTACCTTTATTATTCTGTTGCCCACTTGAAATGACTTTCTCTCTTTCACACATTTATCCACATCCCACCCATTCTTTAAGACAAAGTCTGAGCCCATTCCTTTCAAGAAGTTTTCACTGAAGATTTGAGCCTGCTTAGATCTTTCCTTTCTGCTTCCAGAAGGTACTGTCTGTCTCACACATTTAACATCACTTTATATGTCATATTCTTTAGTTGTCTGGACCATACAAATTAGCACTTGGCATTATTATGTTACCTATTATGCTGTCTTGTTATTTAATGTGGGAGAAATAGGAGGCTTTTATTAAATGTTTGACTAATTAGGGAAAATAAACAATTTATTTCTTGCAAGTCATTGCTTCAAGCAATTTTATAAAAGATGCTTGAGCCCAAGACCCAAAATATTTATAAGAGATACCATAAGGTAAGAAACCTGGGAAGGAAATCAGAATAGGGAGCCTGTCATCCATGAGTATAGTCAAATTTTATCATGTCCCATAAAATACTTATATTATGATATAGGATATTTAAGAACTAATAATAAAAGCTACCATTTATAGAGTAACTACTATAAGCCAAGTACTGGCCTATGCATTTTATATATTATATAAATAATAATATAACAGCCCTGCAATGTAGGTAATATCAAGCTCTATCCAGTTCACCATGCTGTCTTCTATCCTTAATCACAAATGTGACCTGGGAATTTCTTATTTTTTTAATCCATCCTTTATACCAAAGTATTAGTCAGTGTAATTAGGCTATGCTACATTAATAAGTTAACCCTGGAATTTCAGTGGCTTAGTACAATAAAGGTTTTTTGTTCTTGTTATTCTGGTAAAGTCCAATGTATGCTGGGCAACTCACCAGTTCACCTCTCCTCCATGAGGTGACTCAGGTATCTCAGCTACTTCCATACTGTGGTTCTGCCATCTCACTGAATGGAAAGAGATGAGGCACATTGACTTTTAAATGCTCTGGGCTGGAAGTTACCCATCACTTGTACTCACATTCCCATTTACAAGGACTACTGAATCTTGAGGCCTTCATACAGGTGCAAAGGAGGCACATGAATATTCAGTGAGCCACAGTCAATAAGTCAGTCAATGAAGTAGGGCTAGGCATCCAAGGAGAGCCATTATTTTTTCAGGATTGGAGAATCAGAGGTAACCTCCTCAGTGCCAATGATATCAATTCAATTTGCTGAAGTAGCTAGACTATCTGGTCATCTTTCAGGTCTTCGAAGTTCCTGGACTTTCCCAGATGTTGAAGAACATCTTGGGCAAAGATAAAGCAAGAAGTAAAATAATAATAATGGTTATAATAATTATAATAATAAGCCACTTGTTAGAGTGAGAAGAAACTCTAGTTCTTTGGGCACGCACATTTACATGATTATTGGGAGATGTATCAGTTCTCTGGGAAGACAGGGAATGAAGTACTTTGTCCAATGAGCACAGGATCTGAGGTTCTTCTCCTGGGGTTCATGAACAGGCCCCAAAACATGCTTCCGGTTGGAAAGTGTTTGCAAAATTTTTCGTATATGTATACAAATGTGCAATTTTCTTTCTTTTTTTTTTTTTTTAAAAGATGACCGGTAAGGGGATCTCAACCCTTGGCTTGGTGTTGTCAGCACCACGCTCAGCCAGTGAGCAAACCGGCCATCCCTATATAGGATCCGAACCCGTGGCCTTGGTGTTATCAGCACCGCACTCTACCGAGTGAGCCACAGGCCGGCCCTCAAATGTGCAATTTTCTGAGGAAGATAATCCACAGCTTTCATAAAGATTTTCAAGTGTTTCATAATACAGAAAAGGTTAAAATTCACTTTTCAAGGCTTGGAGTAAGATCTCTGAATAGCACAAGCAGAGATCAGAGCCCACCAGGAAGCAGGGTGCATAGAAAAGAGAAAACTCATATTCACACCTGATTCACAGCACTTATACACATGGCTAAATTTACATGAAAACCTAGAAATGAGAATTATTTCCTGGATGAATGAAGCTTAAATCATTTTCCTTCTATAAAATGATTTTAAATTGGTGAATCTTGGCAGTTTTACATTTTCAAATCTTATTACTTTTATGTTTCAGGCAACAGAAAAGGTACTAAAAAATGGATCCTTGGCTGCCATTGGAGATGGCTTCCTAGCCACCTTTAACCCCTACTACATATACTCAACAGCAGGAGCAGATCCAAAAGGATCTGACCACTTACCACTTATCTACACCAGAAACCTTTAAAACTTAATTCTTTTTTTTTTTTTTTTTTTTTGGCCTTTTTGAGACCGGCCGCACCGCGCTCAGCCAGTGAGCGCACTGGTCATCCCTATATAGGATCCGAACCTGTGGCAGGAGCGCTGCTGCGCTCCCAGCGCCGCACTCTCCCGAGTGTGCCACAGGCTTGTCCCTAAAACTTAATTCTGAAGGATATCTCAGTCTCCTCATCTATAAAACAATCATATTAATCCTCATGTCCTTCAAAAGAGTGGATTCATAAGCTACTTACTGTCCACAGTGATGTTCTGGAAATTACCCATGACTATAATGAAATATAAACACTGCTAAATTAGAAAAGAATGTATCCTAGAGAAAAAAGGAAATTTTTATTAAATTTTACTCTGCAATCCATTATAATGAACAAGCCACATACCAAGTGGCTTAATCCAATAATAATAATAAAATAATTCAATTCATTTTTCCATGAAGCCTTATGGAATCAATTTAATTACTTGATAATCATACCCGGTCAACTCCATAGTAACAGCCTACATGAAACAAGTATAGCTTTGCTTCTGGGTGTCTTTTAAATAACATTATTTAATTCAAAGTTAAACTAAATCATTATCTCCTATGAAATCATGCAGCAACTCACAGTAAAGTCTTGATGACTGATGAAGTCACTGCATATGCATTTCTTACAAAATATGTTTGAAGATGGAGACCTTCAATTGCTTCTTACTGAAAGCTAATATGAGAAACATTTTTTCCTTTAGAAATCCAGTTTGAAAACTTCCTCAGGCTTTTTCTCACCTCCTGGGCCTCTAGAAAATTCCCCAGCTCTTCTAAACATAAGGAGCCAGCAAATAATATTCCTAAATAAAATCCAGCCGTAGCTTCTAAGTTCCCCTTTTTTTATTTGACACTGGTTAAACATAGATATTCACTTGCCCTTTATTTCATGACAATTTTCCTGTCAAGTTAGGCATTTTAGTGTACTCCCTTCCACTCATAAATGTTGACTATTCTTGGCTCCCAAGATGAATGCAATCAGCTGTCAATCTTTTCCATCTGGGAGCTGCTCAGATGGTAAAAATTTCTCCACTGTTTTTCTCTCTCTTACTTTTTGTAAAATGAGTAGCTCTCTTCGAGTTAGCAGTTTCAATCACCCTGAGTGTGTGTTATAGAGAGCGGGATGCCTGTTTTTTAAAGAAACCTGGCATTGTCCCCCACAAAGCTGCTTTCTGCCTGGACTGACTTCACCATCCAATCCTCTCCACTCCCTGTCCCACTCCCCACCCCAACACATACTGGTCGACCTTATATTGAACCTGAGCAATAAGTGGTTGTGTCTGTATATTAGCAAAATGACACCACAGAGGGCATCCCTGACTCACTGCTTTTGAAGACATGTTGAAATCATTTGTCTCTCTGCCTTGACACTCTCCAAGCTACAGGTGGTTCCAGTTTTCAACTCATGGTAGAAACCATAAGACAAGGAAATAAATAAGTGTTTTCATAAACTGTAGAAAAGAAACACTCTTCTACTCCCTAAATGTGAAAAGCCCAATTGGGACTTCCGTTAGCTTTTGACTTTGTATTTTAGAAACTCATATGGAAAGGATTCAATTGTTCTAAGTTGGCTACTGAAGACTAGGGTAGCTTTTTAGGGGTAGCACTAGTAGGGTCCAATTTCTTCATTATATCAAACTGCATTGGCTTTCAGACACCTCCCCTGTATGTAATAGAGACACATGTGAATTGATTTCTAAGGATTTATTTCAGGTTGTTCTATTGCTTTGGTTTCCCATCACTATCAAGATGGTTGAAACCATCATTATTAGATTCAAAAGAGAGACCACAGCTATCAGTTTTATTACTTCACTCTAGAAACCTGCGTTTTAGCTGATGACAGCAAATTGTTCCAACATTGTCCATGGGCATTTCTTCTTTAGCACAGGGAATATGTTTTTGGAAATAGGAGCACTAACTGTGTAGTCTTTTTTGAAATGCTGCACCAGTGTTGTACGTTTGCCGAGTTTTCTTCAAATCCTTTGAGTTTTAAAATGCCTTTGCCCATCATTTGTTCCAGCTATTGCTCCTTCAACTGTTCGTCAGTTCTCTCTGCTTTGACACAGTTAGGATACCTTTTATAATGTCAAAATACTGATTCTATTCCCCAATTGCCTGTTGATCTTTACTCTCTATTTTCTCACACCTTTCCTCAAAGGTGCCTCCAGATCCTACAACACTCCCATTTTTATATTCAGCACAACAGTCTTCCTTTATTTCTTTGCGGCAAGCATAACACCATCACTCACATACAGTTTGTTAGCCCTTATGGGTCAAAACCATCTCCCAGGGCACAAACTAAATGACAGAAAAATGGGCACACCACAGAACTCACTCAGCTTCACAACTGCCACCCTGGTACAAACCACCATCATGTCTCACCTGGATTATTGCAATAACCTCCTAACTGGTCTCCCTGCATCTGCCCTTGCCCCTGCCAGTTATTCTCCACAAGCAGCCAGAGCGATCCTTCAAAAATGTTAGTCAGGTCACATCACTTGTTGGCTCAAAACTCTTTAGTGGCTTTGCTTCCACTATGAGTTAAACCTGAACTTTGCTTCATTTTCTTCAGGTCTTTGCCCAAATGTCACCTTAATGATGAGGCCTTCTCCAACTACCACACATAAAATAGCAAATTCCCCACCCCCACCCCCACATCACACTCCCAACTCCCCCTATCCTGCCCTTTTCCCCCTCCATAGCACCTATCACCATGTCGCATATTATATATTTATTTATGTAACACGTGGCAGCTTGCGTTTTCCAAGATGGCCACAAGAAGACTTCCCATTCCACATACTTTTCTTACAATGTGATGCTTCCACTACTCCCTTTGAGAGGTGAATGGTGGTGGGGAGAGTGTCTACATTCACCACCTCATTTGAATATAGGTGGGCCTATAACTGTGGTGGAAGTAATGCGACATGACCTCTGAATCTAAGTCACAAAAAGCCATACAACCTCTGCCAGGTCTTCATGGGGCACTCACTTTTGGATCTCAGCCACTATTACATGAGGAAGCTCAGGCCACCTGGAGAGGCCACTTGTAAACATTCTGTCCAACAGTCCCAGCCGTGGTCCAAGCCCACAGTCAACACGAACTTCCAGATATGTAAGGAAGCTTTTGAGATTACTTCAGCTCCAGACACTGCATAACAGACTCCAAGTGAGAACTATTTAGTGTAGCCTAATCACCTCCCTAAACCATGAGAAATTATAGTAAAATTGTAATTTTAAGCCACTAAGTTTTGGGGCTGTTTGTTATTTAACAATAGCTAATGCAACAATTTACATGTAAATTTTGTCTCTTCTCCACTAGAGTAAATTCCACCAGTTCAGGGATCCTGTTTGTTTTCTTTGTTACTGTACTCCCAACACCTAAAACAATGCCCAGCACATGACAAGTACTCAACAAATATTTGTTGAATGAATGAATGGGCACATGATGCATCTTCAGTATGGTGTGCTAATGGTTACTGGTCAACAGTACATGGTACAGTCTGCAAGACTAGACCTTGTTAGGCCGGCCCGTGGCTCAGTTGGTAGAGTGCGGTGCTGATAACACCAAGGCCACGGGTTCGGATCCTCTATAGGGATGGCCGGTTTGCTCACGGGCTGAGCGTGGTGCTGACAACCCCAAGCCAAGGGTTGAGATCCCCTTACCGGTCATCTTTAAAAAAAAAAAAAAAAAAAAAAAAGACTAGACCTTGTTGACTGAGAACATAAATTGGCACATAGAGCATGGGAAAATATGTTGGAATACTTCATTTCATAGGTAAAAAACATGTAACATATGTAATGTATATATAACATATATAATGAATTATAGTAATTACTTCAGGACAGCATAAAGTAGGATTAGAGTTTCATGTAGAATTTGTGTTTTGGTGATTGATTCCACAGTCCCAACATGTGCTCTTCCAGATCAGGTCTTGGAAAGGCTTCAGAAGAATTAGTGATTCTTTCAACTCAAATAATAAAGTTCTTCCTAAGAATGACTAGTTGGAATCACTCACGTTTTTGGTATGACATGGGGTGAAAGTGGGTGGTGATAGTGTGTGTATGTACACATGTACATGTGTGCTTAATTTTGAATGCCTACTTCCACTGCCTATTTTCATACTCTAGTGGTTCGAATGGAGTGTGTATAAACAGAAAAAATAAATATGGTTCTGGATCTCCCCATTCTTGCACCAAGTATCTTGATTTGGCATTTTTATTTTAATTTTATTATCTTTTTGGTGGCTGGCTGGTGCAGGGATTCTAACCCTTTACCTTGGTGTTATGGCACCACACTCTAACCAATTGAACTAACCAGCCAGCTTTGATTTGGCATTTAGTTTGGAGCAGATATTTGTGTCTTGCTTAAAGAGCAAACATTCTCAAATATCCGAGGAAAATATTAAAAATTTTATCATTTCAGGAGGCAATAAAGGACAAAATTTCTTAGCCACCTGGAGAGGAGGTTAGTTTTTGTTTGAGGAAAAATAACAGGTGGATGGTCTTGAATGGACTAATCAATTTCTTTGGGCAAATCCATCTCAGCTTTGATTGGAGAAAAAGCATGTGGATGTGGAGTCTATAGTTTCTTAGAATTGGGGGCCTCTTCTGAGCCCCCAATACTCACATTGGTATCAAAGGAGTTTCCATCACAAGAATCACCTTGATATGCAATCGTGTGCGACTTCTTTCCAGAATCTAGGTGGGCTTGAGAGTAAAAATTGCTTTTAAAAGTTCTTCATTTAAACAAGGCCTTCGCCACAAGGCTACTTGGCCAAGCGTCTCTTGAGGAAGAGTGCCATTTTGCTCTTTGTTCCAGTGACAGTTGTTGGTGCCACTGGGCCCCACCATCTGGCCTGTGGCATGAAGTCCCCCTCTTGATTAGCTGCAAGCCTTGAGTGGAAAGTGGGGGAGACTCCCAAAATTTCCTTGGAAATCTAGTTAAGTAAATTGGGAAATATTTTCTTTGGAAGTCCCATTTTTCTCACCAAAATTTAGATATTGCTTCTGAAGCTAATTATTCTTTTTTTCATTAAAAAAAAATGTTTTTCTTTATTTATTTATTTGCAGGCCCTGACAAACTTGACTAGAAAAGAAGGCCGGGCAGGGGTTAGGATGAGCCCATGACGTGCCTCCCGCTCCAACCAATTGAAAGGCCACGAAAGGGGGAGGGCGGAAGTGACGAGTCGTATCCCTCCGCGGGGCGAGAGGGTCGGTGGGGGGAGTTGGTGTCTCTCTCCCCCGCGCCAGCTCCCGTACACGGAGCCGCATTCCTTGGCCCCCCCACCCCCTCCCTCGGGGCCCCCCCCG